>NC_133770.1:258021704-258035760 GCF_003597395.2 Chelonoidis abingdonii | reverse complement strand
GACTCGGGTAACAGGAACCCAAAAAATCCTGTTGGGCAGCGATATCAGATCCAAGCTGGTATAAGCCTGGGGAAGTTCCAAAGAAAGCACCTTCAGATTTTGTACGCTAAAGTCAGAATAGGGAAAAAGTCCACATCCCGAACCACTTCGTCTTCGCAGAGGGCTTGTCACCTCCTCCCCATGCGACTGCCCAGTGCAGTAAGTCTGAGAGCTAACTGTTTTGAATAGAGGCAAAAAAAAGCATTGAGTAAGAAGTTTTCTACCTCGTCTATCAACTATTGCCTCCTCATTCAGTAAGGGCCACCTTTCCCTTGACTTTCTTCTTGTTTGCTAACAACTTAAGAAACCCTTCTGTACTCTTAAGATCTCTTCTCAGTGCAAACTTCCAAGAGTGAATTTGGACTTCCTGATTTCACCTGCTGGAGCCAGACAATATTTTATACTCTCCTGCATCTTGTCCAACTCCTACTTCTTTTAAGCTTCTTTTTGTGTAAGATCACAAGGATTTCACTGTTAAGCCAAGCTGGTCCCCTGCATAATTTATCTATTCTTCTACACATTGGAATGGTTTGTTCTGCAACCTCAAAGAATTCTTTAAAATACAGCCACTTCCTGGACTCCTTTCCCCTAATGTTTATCTCCCCAATCCTGACCATAGTTCGCCAACGGAGTCAAAGTCGCTTTCTGAAGTCCAGAGGTCGTATTCTGCTGCCTCCTTCTCTTGTGTCAGATCTGACCTTGCCACCAGGTCATCTCTCCCAGGCCCAAATCCAACTTTTGGTTCCCCTATCTAATTCTTCTTGGTTTTGGAGCAGCAGGTCAAGAAGAGCTCAGCCCCTAGCTGTCCTCCAGTACTTGCACCAGGAAAGTCCCCTACAATTTCCAAAACTCCTGTGATGTCGTGCACCACTGATGCTCTCCAAAAATATCAGGGGATTGAATTCAGAGTAGCATTATCTTGAGTATGATCCCAATAAGAACAGGAGTAACTGGGCACTTAGAGACAAGGGACCTCTACACTAGAATGATCTATTTACATAAACCGGTTTTATAAAAACGATTGTCATAAAATTCCGAGTGCGAACAGTGGCCACACTAAGCACACAATTAATTGCTGTGTGCGTCCCATGGTCCGAGCTAGCGTCGATTCCAGAAGCGTTGCACTGGTACTACCATAGCTATCCCATATCCTGCAGTCCTCCCCTGCCCCTAGAACGGGCTTAGAGCCAGTGGCGATGGGGCAAAAATCAATTTTTCAGATGGGTTGCGGTGGGTTCTGGGTCATCATTCCTTGCCTCCACGGAGAAAGCAACGGGAGGACATCATTCGCGCCCTTCCCCTGATGGCCTGGCATGATGCCATAGCACGGCTAACCAATTGAAGCCGTTCAACTTTTTTTTTCAACAGTCACCGTGTAATGTACTGGATCGCGAACAGAGGCGACTCCAGCCTACACAGCAGCACTTCATTGCTTGCATGATGAGCGAGATGGTATCAGTCGTCTGTACTGTCTGCTGCGGGTAATTGGCAATGAGATGACAGTTATCTGTTCCCCTGTACTGTAAACTGCTATCAAGGTGCCCTGCGAATTGGCAGGCAAAGCAAAACTCGATGACCCCCTACAATCCCTCCTAATGTTTCAAAATAGAGGCATCCGCCCAAATCAGGGCAGTGTACTGAAAGAACCAGTGTATCAAGAGCACATGCTCTGTGTCAACCGCCAGAAATGAATAACCTACATGCCATTCACTGGGGGGGGGGCCCTGCAACAACTCCACCGTGCTCCCCTCCTCCCAAACCTTCTGGCACAGGCAGTGTCCCCCCCATTTGTGTGATAAAAATAAAGAATCAGGAATAAGAAACAGTGACGTTAGGAGAAAAATGAGGTGAGGCAGCCCTCCGGGCTATACAGTCCAGCAGACAGAAGCGGTGCGGAGAGAGAAAGCCCAGACAAGCCGCCGCTATGAATCCAGGCAGAAAGAATCTTTCTTTACTACAGGAAAGGAGGGGGCTGATGAAGCTCACCCATTGCATATGAAGACGGTACCACCATTCTGTACCATAAACTGGTAATCGATATCAGAAACCATCCATCTTTACCGCAGCACCTCCCCAGCCGCCTCACTCAGGCCAGCCCAAAGTATCAGCAGTTATCAACAAAGGACACTCACGTTGATAAGGACGTTTACCAAGTCCTCTCACCATTCTGCACCAGGAGGGAGAGACAAATATCTTGCGCTTCACGCTACAATCGCGTCTCCACAGCATTCTATAGATCATAGGGTACATTGAAAGAACTCAAGAAATGATTTCTCCCTTTCCTTTCACTGATGGGGGTATAAATTGAGGAGCTATTCCCTGAAGTCCACGCTGGACAATGCTTTGAACAATAGAGGCATGGACTCAGCCAAGAAGCAAATACTTTTGAGACTGCTGTGACTTGGGGATAGCTGGAGCTCAGTACCCCCTCTTCCTCCATGACATCCTTTGAGTTTCGCTTCCCGTTGCGCTTGTTCACGCAGCACTGTGTAGCCTGGAGAAATGTTTTTTCAAACGCTTGTGGCATCGCTTCTGTACGGAGCCTCTGATAGAACAGATTGTTTCCCATACAGCGATCATATCCAGTATCTCCCATATGTCAGCTGGAGCTCTTTTTGACGGGTACTGCATTGCACCTGTGCTGATCACAGCTCCACGCTGCGGCAAAGAAAGAAAGATCTAATTTTGCGGGACTTTCCTGTTTACCTTGCCACAGCATCCAAGTTCAGATTGCTTGTCCAGAGCGTCCACAGGGTGCAATGTGGGATACCGCCCGAGGCCCATATACCGTCGATTCCGGCCACACTAACGCCATAATCCGATATGGTAAATCACTGATTTAGCGCTACTCCCTCTGCGGAGCATTACAGAAAACTGATTTAAAGCAGCCTTATCACATCGATTAAAGAGCGTTGTAAGTGTGAAACGCGGTACAGCTTAAATAAGTTTAACGCTGCTAAAATCGGTTTAAACTCACTAGTCAATAGGGGACCAGGCCTAACAATTTATTTGAACATAAGCTTCAGTGCGCTACAGCTCCACTCTTCAGATGCCATAGAATGAACACAAGAAAGAACATTACATACAAAAACATGAAAAGCTGAAGTACCTTGCCAACGTAAGAGCCAATCAATTGATGAGCTATCACAAGCAGGAGAAAAAAATCCCCTCTCCATATACATTGGCAAACCAGACACAAATAGGCAACAAGATAATAAATGATACATCTGACATCAGGAATCATAAGATCCAAAAAACGAGGGGAAAACATTCAACCTTGTAACCACTCAGTGACAGACTGAAGGTTGCAATCTTTGCAACAATAAAACTCAAAAACAGACTCCAAAGAGAGACTGCTGACCTTGAATATATAATGCAAATTAATACAATAACTAGTTAAACAGAGACTGGAATGTTGGTCATTACACTAATTGAATCTACGTCCCCATGTAAAGTTACTCCTCAACACTTTCTATGGTCTCTTGATATCACTTCAAAAGTTTTTTTCACCTGCTGACATATACTCAGTCAATTGATGGCTCTACAGTTGGCAATGCCTTAACTTCCACTTTCTTGTTTCTCTGAATATGTTATATCTTCTTCGTTTTCCATTCTATTGCATCTAAGAAGTGGCTTGTAGCCCATGAAACTAGCTCAAATAAATTTCGTTTGTCCTCTAAGGTCCACAACACATACCTGTTCTTTAGTGATTGAAGTCTCCCATGAAGAACCAGGGCCTGTGACTATAACTTTCTGTTAGCTGCGGATAAACTGCCTCGTCCGCTACCCCTGGTCTGGTGGTCTATACAGACTCCCACCATGACATACCCCTTTGTTGTGCACTAGTTCAAACTTAATCCAAGAATTCCGTTCCTACAGTTTCATATCGGACTCTGAGCAGTCACCTGCTCCTTACATACAGTGCAAACCCCCACCTTTCTGCCCTTCCTTTCCTCTGAACAGGTTTATACCTCCATACAGTGCCTCCACATGGAGTTATCCCACCAAAAGTTCTCTGTTAATTATATCCAATCACATCATAGTTCCTTGACTGTGCCAGGACTTCCAGTTCTCCCTGCTTGTTTCCCAGGCTTCTTGCATTTGTGTATAGGCACTTAAGATAACCTGCTGATTGTCCTGCTTTCTCAGTAGGAGACAGGAGTTCTCCCCTCTTGCACTCTCCTGCTCGTGCTTCCTCCCAGTATCCCATTTCTCCGCTTGACTCAGGGCATTGGTCTCCTTCCCTGATGAACCTAGTTTAAAGCCCTCCTCACTAGGTTAGCAACCCTGCCTGCGAAGATGCTCTTCCCTCTCTTTGTTAGGTGGAGCCCGTCTCTGCCTAGCATTCCTCCTTCTTGGAACACCATCCCATGGTCTCCGACACCACCTGCGTAGTCATTTGTTGACTTCCACGATTCGATGGTCTCTACCCAGACCTTTTCCTTCCACAGGGAGGATGGATGAGAACACTACGTGTTCTTCAAACTCCTTTATCCTTCTTCCCAGAGCCACGTAGTCTGCAGTGATCCACTCAAGGTCATTCTTGGAAGTATCATTGGTGCCCACTTGGATAAGCAGGAAGGGGTAGCGATCTGAGAGTTTGAGTTTTGGCAGTCTCTCCATCATTTCGTAAATCCTAGCTCCTGGCAAACAGCAGACCTCTCAGTTTTCCTGGTCAGGGCAGCAGCTAGATGACTCAGTCCCCCTGAGGAGGGAGTCCCTGACCACCACCCCACCTCTTCTCTTGCTATCGGTGGTTAGTGGAACCCCTATCCCTAGGACAGTGCATCTCATGCCTTCCAACTGGAGGAGTCTCCTTCTACTCCCTTCCCTCAGATGTATCATCTAGTCCACTCTCCGCATTAGTACCTGAGGAGAGAACATGAAAATGGTTGGTCACCTGTATCTGCATTGCTGGTACATGGACGCTTCTCTTTCTTCTGGAGGTCACATACTGCCAAATTTCTTCACCGTCTCTTTGTCCCCACTGCACAGCCTGCTCTCATTCTTCAGAATGTTGTGCCTGTAGAAGCATATCCTGACGTCTGTCCAGGAAATTTTCATTTTCTCTTATGCAGCTCATATATGTAAGCTGCAGGAAACATAAGTTCAAGTCCCTGTTCTAAAGACTATATAATTATTTATACAAATTGGAAGAGTTACAAGGGGAGAGATTGAAAGAAACAGCCCCACCCCAGAATATCCCATAGCTCAGTGGTTAGGGTGCTTTCCCGAGAGATGTGATCAAATCATGCAGAGGGGGGTACAAAGCTGAGAGCCTATCTCTCAGAATGCCTGGGGGATTGGGCCCTGCAGGCAAGATAGGCAGGGAACACCTACTCTGAGGATCCTACCTGGGACGAGGTATGATATTGATGTCAGGATTTATTCAGGGGGCTGCATGCATGCTCCCTGACAGTTCCAGATGGGTGTGTGGGGGCATTATGGCAGACATTTGGGTGCTTAGGTACTTTAGGTGCCCACAGTGCTAGGTGGCAGCAGAGCGAGGGTTTTGAGGATCTAAATTTTGGACATAGGCACCTACTGCAGCAGTTAGGCATCCAAATCCCGTTATGGCTCTAGCCCTGTGATTCTGGATTTCTGTTGTGAATTTCTCCACAAAGGACTGGATTTTATTTATGGTGGAAGGCATCCAACAGACAAGATTCACTCATTGGGCTTATCTCCACAGGTACAATGACCAGCAGAACACAGCAGTATAATTATACCACTATAGCTCTGCTGGTAGAATTCCACATGGGGACACACTGGTCTGGAATAAAAGTGATTTTATTCCAGTAGTATTATGATACAATCTTTAATTACACGGTCACATACTATTTTCCTGTCTCATTCAATGCATAGGATGGCCAGTGCCCACTTAATGAACAGCTATTCAATATTTTGATTTTTCCTCAGTGTTCAAACTCTGCCCTGGAGAGACAGAATTATTAATTTTCTCATGGGCTTTTCTATGGCACGGATGCTTCACAAGCATTAATTCATTTCTTTTCACAACACCCCCCCCCCCCGTGAGGTGTGGTGGTTTTACAGATGAAGAGCTGAGGCATAGAGAGATTAAGGTCAAAGTCTCCGCTAATTTTGGGTGTCCAATTTGAGATACTTAGGATCTATTTCTTCAGAGTTCTTAGTATTACATAGTACTTAATATAATCAAAGCACAGCTCCCACTGACTTCAGTTGCATCTGTGAGTGCTCAGCACCTCTGAAAGTCAGGCCCCGGAGTCTCAAGCTGGGCACTCAGAAAATGATGAACATGCAATTAGTGAGCACCTGTCAAAAGTTTAGTTTAAGTGATTTGTTTAGCCTCACTTGGGAATTGTGTGCCAGAGGCAGGGTTAGAATCCAGTTTTCAAGGGTGGTATTCAACTGCCTTAATTATGAGACCCTAATCCTCTGCCTCAGTCACTACACACTTTCCAACTTCTGCAACAAATGAGTCAGGGAGTCCCACAGACAACAGCTGCCTTCCCTATACCACCTTGTTTCATCCCCAAAGCAGATTCAGCCAGTGCACTGAAAGAGGCAGTGTCCTGTGGAAAAAACAGTATGTAATGATGAAATTAATTAGAGGCTATCATAATGCATATGCACAAAGGAGTTGAATCATGGTTGAAAGACAACCTTTATTCTGGCAGTTCCTAACTTTTGATTAACTTTAAACATAGTTTTTTGTGTGTAATTTCATATAAACTACCATCATGGTGTTATGTTTTTATTAAGGAAATTGTATTGACATCACATCCCATGTCCCTACTTTAATCAGGTACCATTATAATGATGAGTTGTTGTTCTGTGTTTTCCCTGGCAAAACTAAAAGAAAGTTAATGGGAAGGAAATGACTTGCACTATGGATATTCTTAATGTTTGCACATTACTAATCCATTGAAAGCACTTAAAAATATTTTGGAGCTTACTGAAACATTAATGTGTATATGTTAAAAGCTGCCTCAGAAAACTGGTTTTATTTAATGTTTTTAATAACACAGCAAGATATTAGAGCAGGAACCAAACTTTGAACTGCATGTCCACTCCTAGGGAGCTTTGGTCATAACCACAAATGTTGTGCTGGAACACTAATGTTTACAGTGAATGTCAATCCCATTAAAAAGTGTATTTACACTATGTTCTTATTAGTGAGGTACATAGGGAAGGCTATCACTGCACAGGCTGTAGTCTAGGTTTGTCAGCCAGTGACATGAAGACAAGTCAGTTTTGAACAAGAAGAAAAAAAGCATATGAATATCAGACACCAGGTGACAGAATCCACAGGCACACACTGTGAAGGGTATTGGTCATCATTTGGAAAATCATTTTTCCTCACTCTTTGTACTTAAGAACCACCCTTTGGAAACTTGTTAGGCCCTGGTCCACTCTGCTCTCAGCTCAACCAACTGACCTATTTTGGGCAAGATTGTCACTTGTCTTTGCATGGACAAGCAGAGGAGTAAGGGGCATAAGCTCTGATCCCCAATCCCCTGCAGGAGCACTCTGAGTAGGGGATGGAAGAGCAGGCACCACAGCGCCTCTCCGCCCCCAATACCACAGGCATGTTAGCCAGGAGTGGGCAGAGCCTCCAGGATGCCAGTCAGAATGAAAGTAAGCTGCTCTTAGGGCAGCACAGCTATCTGCTGTCCCTTAGAGGGGGCTAGACACAGGGCTCTAACTGGGGAGGGGCAAGTGCTGCCCAGGGTGCAAAGATGCAGGGGTGGGCAAATGGGGCAGTATGTGTGTGTGCATGTGTGTGTGTGTAGTGGGGGGGACATCCCCCCCCCCAAGAATTTTGCCTTCCATTTAGCACAGTTTGAAAACTGTCACCTCCTGCCAGGAGTCAGCGGATTGGAAGCTACTGGGAGATGCTACTTGGGCCCTTGGCTTCTCATGCTTCCCATCAGCTTCTGATCTACTGGCTCCTGGCAAGAGGCAACCATTTTCAAACTGTGAGGTGCACCCCATAGATAGGTGTGCCCCACAGTTTGAAAACCTCTGTGCTAAATGGAAGCAGAAATCTGAGGGGTGACCCTGCATCTCCCACCACACATTGCTTCTAGGAGGTGCAAATATGCTTGCTCACCCCAGGTGCTAAAATGCCTAGTTACAGCTCTGACTAGACGTATGGTCTCAGTCTAGCCCTCAGTCCTTTTGTGCACACAAATTAGTTCCTTCTGCAAGCGGAGCGTGATATTTAATTAAGTAATAGATTTACTTTGGGAAAAGGCAGCAGTTAAATATTTGTTTTGAAATAGACTTTTAAAAAATATCAATTTTTAAAAAATGGATCTACATTAAAAACCAGCAATAAAAAATCATTAAAAACACATTAAAAATCTACATTAAAAGCCAGCCATTGTCAGCACTATTCACTTAATGTTATTTTAGTGAAAAATTTTTTAAAGATTCTTTTTCATACTGCAGTGATGCTAGGGCCACTGTTGAATTGCAGCCAGCATAGAAAAGATATTGATCATCTTCCTCTACTTCCCTCCTGCACAGGCTACGTGCCATGGTATAAATGGATTGGGCATCAGTGGACCTCTGCAAGACATGACTTTCTCTGTATCAGAAGGTACAACAGGAGTTCATGTAATATACCAGGTAATCATTAACTCTGAATGTTAGCTCTTTGTTCAAAAGAGCCATCCTACGCTCATTGATATCAATGAGAGTTTTGCTGTTGATTTCAAGAGGAAAAGCAGCCCCAAGATGGGTTATGATAGAAACTTTGACTTTTATTATCTGATAATTTAGTGCCTGCTGATGAAATTTAAAACATCAGCTTCTATCAAATGAGTTCCAAGAGGATAAATCTAAAATAGTCTATTGCTATAATCAGCATTCCTAGAGAATGAACTTAAGAAATCACATGCAGTTCATGTTCAGTCCATCAGACAAAGGCGTAACAAGATCCAGTGTCTGAAAGCTGAAACTAGACAAATTCATACTGGAAATAACACCAACTTTTTTGACACTGAGGGTAATTAACCATAGGAACAACTTACATTGGGTGGCGGTGGATTCTCCATCACTGGCAATTTTGAGTTCAAGATTGGTTGTCTTTTAAAAAGATATGCTCTAGTTCAAAAGGAAATATTTTGGGAAAATTCTATGGCCTATGTTATACAACAGGTCAGATTAAATTGTCACAATGGTCCTTTTGGCCTGGGAATCTATGAACCTGCGAACTGCATTCTACCTGATTTCCTTTTCTTTAGAGATTCCCTTTACCCACAGTGATAGTAATTCCAAGTGTCATGAGCTTTGTTTCTAATGAAAGATGAATGGCAGAGCCAATACTCAAATAAATGGAGGATGAGTGTGTTATGTTTTTTGCATTCCTGTACTCAGACCAGCCTCCGTTTTAGACAGATGTCTGTTTTCCCCCTTACTGCATTCTAGAGCTGGAAAAGTAATGTTAACAATGATTCATCTACTAATTTAAGACAGGAAAAACGCCAATGTGTTTGAATATCATTTGCCCACTCTAGCAAGGAAAATGTTGACAATGAATTTAAAAATTGTGAATTAAGAAAGTTAAATTATCTGAAATATTCCTGAAAAGGAACCTCTTCCTCTGATTTTTCTCTTTTCTTCTCTAGTTCACAATTGAGCCGCCTGCTGTCAGTTTGAGACTGTCTGGTGAAAAAGATGACGTCATTGAGATTGCATCAACTGATGGCTATCTGTATCTCAATGGGTCTCTGGACAGGGAAAATAAAGCAATCCACAGGCTACAGGTGAAATAAATGAGAAATGGAGCAGGTTGAAAAAGAGTTGGGGAGTGTTATTAATTTTTCTTTTTTTTTTTTTTTTGCCGAAATTTGAAACTAATGTCAGTTGAAATTTCCTACCAGCCTGTTTGCTGCCACCTAATTCATTGCCAGTAGACAGTTTGACTCTGGGACATTTCTCCTCATCTGGCAGCCTGGGGACAGCCAGCTATGTTATATTCATTTATTTGAGTGCTTGTTTTCATTTTTACAGTGGAGGGCTACTGCCATCAGAGGAGGGGGTTGTGACACAGAAAATGTGTTCTGAATGCTTTGTACTTGGATAAACCCTTTATAAATGATCCAGGTATGACTGTAGAGCTGGTAGAGCCACTTACTACTATGGCTGCCTGACCCTTTCCATGATAAGGTCCTGTTTTCAGTGGCTTATAACTGGGCTCAATTTTAACCACTTGCATTGAAATTTTTCATCCTGGGTGTTTACTCCAGGCTGATTTTTTGTTTTTTAATTTCAGCCAAAGTGGTTCAGCTGTTTTCAAGAACAAGGGTAGGGAAAGAACTTCTTAAAAGTGTTAAAAATTTCTGGCGTCCCTTTCTTTGAATGGCACTAATGATCCCATGCTTTGGAGCAGGGGTTTGAAATTTATCAAGGGGAAAGCTTTTGTGTCAAAGATTTGCCCTAGGTCATCCTTGGGAAAATCTGCCCAAATTTGGACAAGTTAAGAGCCTTTGAAAAGTTACAGTTTACACATGCTCAGTAGAGACATCTGCCATTTTAGCAGCTAAAATTGCTGAAGATTCCATCCATGTTCAACCAGACTTTCCCTGTAATTACTGCTCTAGGGCAGGGTGGGGCCAGGCACCAGAACTCTGACCAGGGAGCCTGTTTTTCTTGTCCTCTCCTTGAGCCCCTGGAGTCCAGGCAGCATGGATGAGGAAGCTGTCTCATTTGAATACAAAGGGGAGAGGAGCTGGATTGTGGGGGAGGGGTGAATGGAGTAGATTGGGCCAAGGAGTCTGATAAGACTGGGAGTGGAGGTGGGGAGAGAAACTGGGACAGGGAGTTAGGAGAAGACTGGCACGGGCTGGGTGAAGAGACTGGGACTATGAGCTTGGTGGGGAGGCTGGAAAAGTTGGAAGGGGAGGCTGTGACTGGTTGGGCAAGGAGACTGGGACTAGGAACAAGTGTGGGGGGAAAAGTGGGGCAATGGGAGACAGACCTCACAAGGAGCTGGGTGCAAGGGGAGAGCTGGGACTGTCTGAGCAAAAAAGTTTGGGTCTAGGGGCCAGGGAGAGAATGCGGAGAAGACTGAGACTGGACGAGAAGCCTGGGGAGGGACACTGGGACTGGGAGAGAGTATGTGGGGAGACACAGATCAGATGAGGAACTGGGAGAGAGGAAATGAGACTGGCTGAGGGAGGAGACTGTGAGTAGGGAGAGGGAGATATTGAAAGTAGGTAGGGGAGACTGAAACACATGGATCATGGAGGGGGAAGATTAGGAATGGACAGGCAAGGAAACTTGGACTGGGATGAGAAGTCTGAAGAGTGTAGACTGGGACTGGGTAGGCAGGGAGAATGGGACTTGGACAAAGAGGCAGGGCTGGAGAAGAGACAAGACTGGGCTAGGTACAGGTTGGAGGGTATTGGGCAGAAGGGGTGAAGCTTGGGGAAAACAGGCAGAAGAGAGTCTGTGTCCACAAAAGCACACTCCCTTCCAGAGCCTGGAATGCAACCAAAGGTTCCTGAGTCTCACCATTCCTCTGCTATAAACAAATATTTGTGAAACCCTCTGGCAAAGTGTTGTCTCATCCCTCTCCAGTGCGGGCTCACAGAGAGAATGACAACCTACGTTGCTATTAATTACTCTGTTAGCTCAAGTGGCAAAGGTCTGTGCTGGGGACACAAGTTTCCAATTTAGTCAATGACTAATGTGGATGTCAGACTGATGCCGTATGAGGGAATTTTCTTTTTCAGTTTGCTTTTTTAAAAACCAGGCAGGCAGCTGACAAGCCAATACATTCTGCTTTGGTTCTACCACAGTGGAATTTTTCCAGTCTCCTTTACAGAATTTGTTTTTGAGATTTTTTCAGAATGAATCTCTTCCCTCCTAACCGCCCCCCAAATGCCAAAATCTCAGAAATGTATATGCAAAGGAAAATTCCTGGACAGCTCTACTAACACACTGTTCTGTGGCTAATTGGCTAATTCCTTAGGCTGACCTTGTGGCTCAGTTTACTTTTTCTGGCCACTTGTAGAATAGCAAACTCAAGCAGACACATACTCATGCTTTTGTCATTGAGGTATGGAAAACATCAATTTCTATATAAAAAGCGAAAGCATTAAGGGGTCGCTCCTGAAAGGTGCTGAGCACTCTGCCTTGGTCTAGCACCTTCCAGACCTAAGACCTACCTGGTCTCCACCATGGAGATCAGACTGCTACTGAAACAGGTCACTAACATCAGGGACTACTTTATAATGTTGGTATACTGTGCAATGAAAATCATCTGATGAACAGTGTCACTACTAATGAAGCTTAAAATAAAACAACTATAATAAGGGTGTATGCTAATGATGTTCCAGTCCAGTGAAACTCACTTTGAAATGAGGTGGTACCAAGATTTACTGAGTGTGTCTCAGCAGTTGCTGTCATGACTGTTATGTAGGCTCATCTTCACATGAAAATGATCAGGTTCAGACCATTTTTACTCTTCAGCTTCAACATGCTGGATACACTTTTCCAACTCACTTAAGTGAAAATCTTTCCTGGCCATTTCTTTTGCTTTTCAATATTAGGTGGAGGCTCTGAATGTAATGGGAGAGAAAGTGAAAGGTCCCTACTCTATTACTATCAATGTTCAGGATATTAATGACAACCCACCAAAGTTTGAGAAGTCAAAATACTATGGAACAGTATGGCAGAATTCCCATCCAGGTAAAGGCCATTATCATTAATAATTAATATTATTATTTTTGCTATTTAAAATGTATATCATGCAATTTAATGAAGATGTGCAATATAGTAGATTGAAAATGCTAAACAAAGAATAGCACCTTGTCAAAAAGGATGTTACAAACTAAAGGCATGACTGGGTACAATATAATACAAATAGCACATAGGCTAACAGAGTGGTGTGCGTCTATCACAGTGGAAATGTTTCACAGAACTTACCATATTACAAACATTATTTAGTATGAAATATCACTATCCCCATTGTGCACTGCAGATGGAAGCTGAAGCTAAAAGAAGTTAAAAAACATGCCCAAGATCACACCGAAAGTAGGTGTTACAAGGGACCTAAATTATTTAGGTCTTTATAGATCACCCTAGAGGGGGAAAAAAATATGCCACTACTGTTGTTAGATAATTAGTGCTTTATATTTCCTGTGGCAAAACACTGCCCAGAAAGTGGGCTGCACCATCAGTAGTTTCCAAGTAGTTTTGTGTTGTCGATTGCAGTAAACCAATTTAGAAGTCATAAAGCTATGGAAAACAGTAATAAGAGCCAAGAGAATGAAAAAAGAGACATAACCAGCTATTAACACTATGGCCTGGGGGGATCGATCTAAGTTACGCAACATCAGCTATGTGAATAAAGTAACTGAAGTCGATGCACTTAGATCTACTTCCTGCAGTCTCTTCACTGAGGTAGACTGACTGCTGACACTCCCCCATCCACTCCACCTACTTTTCTCGCTCCGGTGAAGTACTGGAGTTGACGGGAGAGCACTCGGCTGTCGATTTATCACGTCTTCACTAGATACGATAAATCAACCCCTGTTGGATTGATCGCTCCAGAGGTAAGTGTAGACATGCTCTCAAATCATGGAGCAAAAATGGAGCTTTTAGTAAAGTATAGGACTTTATGGCTTGAGCAGGCAAGAAAGAAATGCAATAGTTCTTGAGTATATTTGCAGTTCATGCAGGTGATAGGGTTTTTTATATGTTGAATGGATCTACAATTAAAGTTTAAAAGTTTGTTCACAGTTCCATGCTTCAATGTACTCTCCACTATCTCTTAATGTTCCACATTATGCTTTTCACCAAAAAGGTCTATTATACAGCATATCTGAACATTTTTGTTCAACCATTTTTCCATCAGAAAATGCCATTTTACTGAAAATATACATAAAATCACATCAAATTCAATAAAAGCAGCAGAGAATCCTGTGGCACCTTATAGACTAACAGATGTTTTGGATCATGAGCTTTCGTGGGTGAATACCCACTTCGTCAGATGAATGTAGTGGAAATTTCCAGGGGCAGG
>NC_133770.1:257966388-258019446 GCF_003597395.2 Chelonoidis abingdonii | reverse complement strand
CCTGCCCCTGGAAATTTCCACTACATTCATCTGACGAAGTGGGTATTCACCCACGAAAGCTCATGATCCAAAACATCTGTTAGTCTATAAAGTGCCACAGGATTCTCTGCTGCTTTTACAGATTCAGACTAACACGGCTACCCCTCTGATACATCAAACTCAATGAAATTTCCTGCAAGAAAAATGTTCCCCAAAGCAAAATGTTTTCATTTGAAAAAAATTTTGTTTTGGAAAAATTTAAAAATTTAGTTTCAAAAAGAAATTTTTATTTTGAAGTTTGTTATGTTTTTCATTTTAAAATTATTTTTACATTATTTAATGAATGTCAGTGGTAATAGTGCATAATATGACATCATATATTTTCATGTCATATTTTGAAAATATAATAGTCAAATATTTTAATTTTTAAAAATTATGGCAACTGCTACATAACACAGACTGAAAAAATCAAAAGTGTCTGTATTGTAGTGAAAAGTGTCAAATTATTTTGTAAACAGAGGTAAACAGTGAGGTGACAAAGTTTGCAGATGATACAAAATTACTCAACACAGTTAAGTCTAAAACTGACTGCAAAGCATTACAAAGAGTTATCACGCAACTGGGTGACTTGGCAACAAAATATAGGTGAAAATCAATGTTGATGAATGCAAACTAATGCACATTGGAAAACATAATCCCAACTATATGTATAAAATGATGGGGACTAAATTAGCTTCAAGAAAGAGATCTTGGAGTCATCATGGATAGTTCTCTGAAAACATCTGCTCAGTGTGCAGTGGCAGTCCAAAAAGTGAACAGAATGTTAATAAGCATTAGGAAAGGGATAGATAATAAAACAGAAAATATCATAATGCCACTATATAAATTCATGGGGCACCCACATCTTGAATATTGCATGCAGTTCTATTCACCACATCTCAAACACGATATATTAGAATTGGAAAATGTACAGAGAAAGGCAACAAAAATGATAAAGGGAATGGAACAGCTTCAATATGAGGAGAAATTAAAAAGACTGGGACCGTTCATCTTAGAAAAGAGACGACTAAGGGGGGATATGATAGAGGTCTGTCAAATCTTGACTGGTGTGAAGAAAGTGAATAAGGAAATGTTATTTAATCCTTCACATAACACAAGAACTAGCAGTAACTCCATGAAATTAATAGGCAGCAGGTTAAAACAAACAAAAAAGTACGTCTTTACACAGCACACAGTCAACCTGTGGAATTTGTTGTTAGGGAATGTTGTGAAGGCCAAAGTATAAGTGGGTTCAAAAAAGAATTAGAAGACGTCATGAAGGATGGGTCCATCAATGGCTATTAGCCAAAATGGTCAGGGACACAACCCCATGATCTGGGTGTCCCTAAACCTCTGACTGACAGGAGCTGGGACTGGATGACAGGGGATGGATCACTCAACACCCTGCTCTGTTCATTCCCTGTGAAGCACCTGGCACTGGCCACTGTCAGAAGACAGGATGCTGGGCTCAATGGACTATTGGTCTGGCCCAGTATGTTACTTTTTATTACAAGTAGGAGACACTTTGATCAAAAATAAACTAAAATGTTTCAATCTGTACTAAATAGCATCTTCCTTAATTAAACAAAAAAGACATGTCACGTTATATTAGGACATGATTAGGTATGTTATGGTATGTCATACTATGCACTATTACCACTGACATGTCATTAAATAATGTACAAATAATAAAAATGTAGAAATGGAAAAAATACATTTCAAAAGACATTTCATTGTGATGTGAAATTTTTCCCAAATTATTTTTTTTAATTGCCATTTTTCAGGAAATTTAAAAAGTATTTCTTTTTGTTCTGGAGCAAAACCAAATTTTGCTATGTCGACATTTCCCATAAACCAAAATTCCAACTTGCGACCAGCTGTAGTGTAGAGCAGCCTCTTTAATGGTAACAGTTCTAAGTGCAGTAACAGTGTTGCATGTTCTCTATACACTCTGTGATGGATTATTTGCAGAAGCACCATGATGTTGCCCTAAACTAACTAAATAGAACTGTCAGAGAATCCCCGCTTCCCAAGGAACTCTGTGGAGGGGGAAAGCTGGCTGAGATGGTACTGCCACACCCTACATCAGCTAGTCCCCACCTCGTGTAAGGGGAAAGAGGCAGCATGTCAGGGGCGTGTCAGAGGGGGCAAGGTTCCCAGAGGGACCTTACTTATACCAATGTTGTAAATTAAGGCTGCTCTGTGCAATCCTAACTTGTACAGGGGATGTGAGGTCCTGAATCAAGGAGCTGTCAAGCACATCCCTGTGGGTCTCCTCCTCTCCCCCATACCTGAGCTGCAACTTCCCTGGATTAGATAATCAAGGCCCTTTCTCCATTCTCTTACTGGCTTTTCTTCTACATCCAAATAGGTAAACCCTTTCTGCGTGTCCATGCCACTGACCGTGATGATCCTACAACTCCCAATGCGAAGCTGAGTTACAACATTCTCCACCATTTTCCCAACCCTTTTAAGTGGATGCTTTTTCAGATTAATAATTTAACTGGAGCAATCTCAACAAGTGAGCATGGTATGTAAAATTATCGTTAGTATTGTTATTGTTTGTATGTTAAGCACTGACCACGGGTTCCATGCTGTATGTGATGCAAAATAATAACAACAGTTACTTCCTGATTTGAAGAGTCTATAGACTAAAAACTTAGAGCACAGGGAAACCCAGATGAGAGATAATTTAGGAAGAGTTTTCCTTAACTATTTATTTAAGCCTCTTCTTGTGATCCTTGTGGAAACAGTGGGTCTAGGAGGGACTTGAATCAAGATAAAAGAAGAAAGCTCCTTTCCAACCATTCCCCAGAATAAAGTTAGCCCATGGGACATATTTATTAAGGGTCTGTTCTGATACTGAGAGGTATGGAGGATTTGTGACTCCAACTGAAGTCAATCAGAGCTATTTATGGAACTATAGTCTCATTTGCTGTTATTACTATTATTAATTGTTTTTTATTTTGGTAATGTCTGGAACCCCACTGTGCTTGGTGCTGTACAAACACAGAACAAAGAGACGATCCGTGCCTTAATGAGATTACAATCTAAATATGCTGGAACCAGTACTAGTGTATTTCCAACTCTGCAACTCTGCATTTGATTTTTAATTTTTTTTCTGAGAGTGTCTCTCTCAGAATAGTAGTTCTCAATGTTTTCAGGAAATTGAAGCAATGTAGCAGGCTAAGAATCTTATTCAACTCCCAACACAAAGGATCATCTTTAAATTCATGAAGAGAAGCCTAGACTAATAGTTGTAAAAGCAAGATACTGCAATGGACACACGCAAAGCAGAGGCTGGGATTTCTCTGCAGCTAAACAATGTACCAGTAACAGAGCTTTTGTTAAGTTTCTCGCATGTCTCTTTATTTTGTTTTCTAGGTTCTCGTTTCTTAAATCCCCAAAAGCAGGCTACGTTCATCCTTGTTGTCACAGTGAAGGATTTGGCAGGAATGTCAGAGAACGCTTTAACCAGTAATGTTGATGTGGAAATAACTGTGAAGGAGAACATTTGGAAGGCACCTCCGAAAGTATCTATCAAAGAAAACTCTACTGAACCTCATCCCATCTCTATCACGCAGGTAGGATCTAGAAATCACAGAAATGACTAATGTCAGTGCATCTACAAGCCTTAAATGTTCCCTGCCAGCTGCAGGATCTTCTTCCAGTTATCAAGACTTTGGTACATCTTCCGTGTTGGATATTGCAGTCCATGGGAGTTTGGGCTGAGGAAGGACTGAGTAAAAATGGAATATGGATTTCAAGATATGGCCCCTTGGGCATATTTTACATAAACTGGAAGAGGATATTAGTGTCGATTTCCCTATAATATCCTTATTACGAAATGGATGCTAGGGAGATGATTAAGATACAGACCAGAGCAATATTAATGTTACAGTGACACAAGGATTTTCCCACTCAAGCTTACAGAAAGTACTAGTCTTGGTATATTCTATGAACTGCAGGCAATGCATAAGGAATTCTGCTGATGTATAGAAAACTCAAAGGAACAGAGAGAATACTCATTCCAACGCTGTTTGGCACAATATGAATTACAAAAGCAAAAGCTCATTGATGTAACAGAGAATTAGTCTTTTAAAGAATGCAGGGAGGATTTTTACAGATGGGGAATACAACAGTTGGGAAAAATATGGGTAGTGCTAGGTACTAGCACCGGGAATAGTAAATGTTGGGCTTGAGTGCCTCTCTCACAGACAAACTCATGGAAGGGTGCCCAGCAGGGAGGAAAACTCTCTCAAGTTCCCCTTATGGAATGTCCTCCAACTTCTTCAGTTGCAGGGTTGGTTATGTTCACCCACCTCATCCCATCCATGAGGAAACAGTAGTGGTTCAGCCCCTAAAGTCCCTGGAAGGTCAGACTATTTTATGTGTATCGCCTCCTCCTCTGCTAAGATTTGACTTGCCACTCTACACTTCCATCTGTGATCCCAAATTGCTTAGGTGACTAAAGCTCAAGAGGAAAAGCACAGAAGTTGGCTGGTACAAAAAGATGCTGTAAATTAGCATGATGCCATTACAATACTGTAATAATATACCTTGTTCTTACATAGCACTTTTCATGTGTAGCTCTCAAAGTGCTTTTAAAAGGAGGTAAGTGTTATTATACACATTTTACAGATAAGGAAACTGAGGCAAAGAGAGTGACTTGTCCAAAGTCATTCAGCAGACCAGTGGCAGAGCTGGGACCATCATCTGGGCCTCAGAGTCCCAGTTCCAAGGCCTGCCAAATGGTTAGGTTTATGACCTAAAATAAAATAATGTGCAAACCAGAAAATCCATCTTTTCCTTTTCATTCCCAGTGCTTCAAACAGTTACATCTCAGTCCACACTTCTAATCCTTTGTTTTAACTCATTCTGGGGATTTTAGGTGCAGTGGAATGAGCCAGGTGCAAAATATGACCTTCTGCAAAGGGAGCGACTGTCCAGGTTCCCATTTACAATTGATCAGAATGGGACGATTTATGTGACTGAACCCTTGGATAGGGAAGAAAATGAATTGGTAAGTAAACATGAGAAACCTGACTGATGCAGTAGCCCAAAGTCTGAGACTCAGTAGTGGCTGGGCGTGTAAATGTAGGAGAGTTAGTGGTGGGAGAGGGAGGAGAAAGAGGATAGATATGTGTAATTTGATGTGGTTTCTGGATGAATTTGAGTGACTTGATAGACATGGACTCTCAGGCAATTTACCAGCAGGCATGTCCATCACACTACACTACATTCATCCACCCAACAGCCGTTAATTCAGCACTTTATAATATTTCTTTCTAAAGCAACACGAGTTCTGTAGTTATTGCAGTTTTCATAGGCTACCCTGAATTGCACAGAACATGTGCTGTGTACAGAGACAGTGTTAAAGTACCTGATAAAGTGGTGGACTGTGGCTTTGCTGGTGGGTGGAATTCTTAGCTCTCTCAAGTCTTCCTGCCTTTCTTCTCCAAGAGGTGGGGTGGGGAAATAGGCAAAATAGGCAAAACAAAAGAAATGAATTTACTGTAAAGATAATGAAGAGTTTACCCAACTACAGATGTTATTGGACTCTCTCTCTCTCTCTCTTCAGGTACATTCCTACACATTCTTTCCACAAAGAGGAAAGAAATTAGTCATGTGTAGTCTGTGTAGCCTACATCAGCTAGGGCTAAGATTTAACAGCGCACACATGCGTGTGCTTCACTAATTAAAAGCAAGTGTTCATACAAAGACCACTTTAAATTCGAACAGCAACTGTAATCTCAGGGCTGCTCCAAGTTGTGCCAGTTGTCAGTGGCTTTAAAAGGTGTGTCTAACAGTTGGGGTTCACTAGAGTGCAGCAGCTCTTTGGTTAAGCTCCCTTGTCTCGGCCCATAGGTCCTTCACTAGAGAGGAGAGTGGGAAAGGGGGTTGGGCACAGGAGCTGCTATGCTGGCCTGACACCACCTGGAGTTTCCCCCGTGCTGGGGGAATCATGAGACAGTTGTATCCACCAGCCCTATGACTGTTTTGTGTCGGTGGACTGGAACCATAGGCGCTGACTCTGGTGCTGGAACACTCCTGGAAAAAAATAGAGTTCCCACCAGTCACCTGCCAATTAGTTGTTTGGTGGGCCCTGCTGATCAGCTCCTCCCTCTCCCTTGCAGCACCTTGTACTCTCCGCCAATCAGTTGTTCAGTGGCAGGTGGGAGGTGCTGGGCGGGCGGGGGAGAAGCTGGGGCTGGAAGAGGTGGAGTGAGAGTGGGTCTTTGGGGGAAGGAGCTGAGTGGGGCTGATGCCTCAGAGTGGAGCAGGGAAAGCTGAAAGTTGGTGCCTGTGCAGGGCCGGCTCCAGGGTTTTTGCCACCCCAAGCAGCAAAAAGAGGAAAAAAAAAAGCCGCGATTGCGATCATCTGTATTGCCGCCGCTTTAGTCTTCGGCGGCAATTCAGTGGCTGGTGCTTCGCTCTGAAAGGGAGTGAGGGACCTGCTGCTGAATTGCCGCCAAAGACTCGGGCGTGCCATCCCTCTCTGTTGGCTGCCCTGAGCACCTGCTTGCTGGGCTGGTGCCTGGAGCCAGCCCTGCGCCTGTGACTGGAACTGAGGGCATGTCTACACTGCAGTTAAAAACCCATGACTGGCCCATGCCTGTTGACTCGGGCTAAGGGATGTTTAATTGCAGTGTAGATGTTTGGACTTGGGCTGCAGCCTGAGCTCTTGGACTCTCCCACCTCACGGGGTCCTTGAACCCAGGCTCCGGCCCGAGCGTCTACGCGGCAATTAAACAGCCTCTTAGCCTGAGCCTCGTGAGCCCAAGTCAGCTGGTACAGGTCAGCCATGGGTTTTTAATGGCAGCGTAGACATACCCTGGTACAGGTCAGCCATGGGTTTTTAATGGCAGTGTAGACATACCCTGGCACAGGCCAGCCACTGATTTTTAATGGCAGTGTAGACATACCCAAGATGACAGGATCTAGACTGTCATCTTGAATAAACACAAAATTGAAGAGCTGCATCTTAACTTAGCCCCAGGAATAGTCCACGATGCTGACATTAGGTTCATCATGAAATTAAAGTGAGTCTGTTTTAGTATTAAACATATTCTCTTTATGAAAAAAAATTGCTGGACAAGGAAAATAATGCTATGCTTTTTATGAGCCAATAAATACATTTTATAATTTATAAGGTTTCAGGCTATAAATCTCCCTTCTTGTGGTGTTGAAAGAATTGCTAAAATACTACATAGTGACCAGTCAGCATATCTAAAGGGATTTGATCTCCCTCACCATTTTGTGTTTCGTGTTTAATTTAAAAAATGGTACCTTCCATAGCATTTCTCAGTTTGTTTTCTCTAACTGTACAGTCAGCATTTGCCTGGGAATTTGCTGACCTCACAGCAATGCATCATCAAGAGGGGCATGAAAAAGAAATGTAATGAATAAAACCGTAATATTTTGCCTACTGCTGAAGGTAGAATAAGTATTTCCAGGAGAGAATACAGTTATAGGCCCTAATTATGCAAGGAACATAAGTTCCCTAACTTTAAACACCTCTATGAGACTAATCATATGCTTAAAGTTAGGCACATTCTTAAATTCTTTACTAAATTGTGGCCACAGAGAAGAAGGATAGCTTTGTGGTTGCAACTGACACTGGCCTGGGACTAGATGGAGATATAAGGTGAAATCCCAACCCATTGAAATTAATGGGAGTTTTGCCATTGACTTCATTGATAGTAGGATGTCACCCATAGATTATGTTTCAGCTCTCGCACCGACTTCTTGTGCACTTCACCTATCTGTATCTGAGTTACTCATTGGTGAAATGGAGAAAACAATGTTTTCCTGCCTCTCCTGGGTGTTGGGAGAATAAATGCATTGATGAATTGTGAGGCATTCAGATAACATGGTAATAGGTACCATATACGAGACTATAAGTAATTAGTATTAAAATAGATGGAAATGTTATTAAGACATACAGAAAAAGCTTTCATTTGGTAGCAAGGTTTTCATTGCGATCCCTTTAAATGGAAGCTATTATAGTTTTTGCGTTTATTATTCCTAATTGCAATATTATCATTGTAGTATTCATTCTTTGCAACTGCAAAAGATAATGAAGGAGAGGAACTGGGCCGGCCTTTGTTAATCTTGGTTCAGGTTGAAGACATTAATGATAATCCTCCTGTGTGCCAGAATGCTTTGACTATATTTGAAGTTCAGGAGAATGAAGGCTTAGGTAAGACATCATGAAGATAACTATTATATAAATCTTTCTCACTGTCTGAACATTGTTTCCATTTGATGAAACTAGAATTAACAATTTCAGGGCCCAATTCTGTCACATTCTGTCACATAGTGCTTATTCATGCAAATTGTCCCACTGACTACAGTTGGATTGTTTGTGCAACTAAGCTAGTCATGGTAAGTGAGAGTTGCAAAATCAAATCATTTAAAATACAATATTGTGCTCTCCTACAATCACGATGCTAAAATGTACAAGAGAATTTGCTTTCCTTTTTTAAGATTAAAAATATGGTTTACTCTCACTGGATAAGTGCTTTGATTCTCCTGTCCCTCATATGGATACTACTTTGGTGTAACTCCATTAATTTCAATGGAGTTACTTCTGATTTACATCAACGTTAATGAAATCTGTCCCTAAGGCCTTGGCTACACTTGAGAGTTACAGCGCTGGTGGTGGCTTTACAGCGCTGTAACTCACTCCCCGTCCACACTGGCAAGGCACATACAGCTCTGTATCTCCCTGGCTACAGCGCTGCTTGTACTCCACCTCGATGAGAGGAATAAAGATAACAGCACTGCTGCTGCAGCGCTGGAGTGCCAGTGTAACAGCGATTAATCTTACTATGCTGTAACTGACCTTCGGAAGCTTCCCATAATGCTTTTAAGTAAAGATTACACTCTTTGTTTTGTTGTGATGCCTCTGTTTGTTTTGTTGTGAACTCGGGGCTTCCGGAGCTGCTTATCTAAAAAAACAAACACAGCTCCTGTTTGCTGTGAATGAGCTCCTTTTGCAACGCTCACAGCTAGTGTTTGCTTGGGGAAGGAAGGGGCTTGAGGAGAGAAGCAGCACGGCGGGCAGGGTGTGTGTGTCCGTTTGGGAGCTGCTGCTTATCTGGTCTCTGAGGAAAAAAGCAAAGAGGGCTATTGGCATTTAGTAAATGAGAGAGGGGTGGGGGAAGGGGTCGGAACTAGCAAGACAGAGAGCTGACAGTGTCGGCTCCAAAAATCCACTCTCTCTCTCTCCCCCATGCTCCCTGTCACACTCCACCCCACCCCACTCTTTTGAAAAGCACGTTGCAGCCACTTGAACGCTGGGATTGCTGCCCATAATGCACTGCTCCCAATGCCGCTGCAGATGTTGCAAATGTGGCCACGACAGTGCACTGGTAGCTTCAGTGTGGACAGACTGCAGCGCGTTCCCTACTCAGCTGTACGAAGACAGGTTTAACTTCCAGAGCTGTACAGCTGCAAGTGTAGCCATACCCTGAGTCTCTACTTTACTTGTTCTGAGATTTTAAGGCCAGAACATCCCATTATGATAATCTACTCTAACCTCTTGCACAACACAGGCCATAGAATTGCACCCCGTAATTCCTACATCAACCCCATAACTGTTGATTGAGCTATGTTGATGCATAGCTTTAATATAAAGCTACTGTGTTTCTTTATGGTATTTTCCAGAGAAAAGGTGGGTCAGGTAATATCTTTTATTGAACCAACTTCTGTTGGTAAAGGACACAGGCTTTTGAACTAGACAGAGCTCTTCTTCAGGTCTGGGAAAGGTACTTAGAGCGTCACAGCTCAATGCAAGGTGGAGCAGATTGTTTAGCATAAATGGTTAATACACATTGTAAGAGACCATTCAAGGTGAAGTGGCCACTCATCACGTCTGCAGTCATAGGACAAAAAAGGGGGGTTTGTGGATTACAGATTGTTGTAACAAACTATAAATCCAATATTTTTATTAAGACCATGATTTTTAGTGTCTAGCAGAGTTATGAATTTAAGTTCCCAGCTTCATCTTTTGAAAGTGTTGTGCAGGTTTCCTTTGAGGATGAGGACTCAGAGGTCAGATAAGTGATTGTTTTGTGAAAAGTGTTTGCCCATGGTTGAGATGGTATTTTTGTCTTTTATCATTTTTCTGTTTGAATTCATCTGAGAATGTAGCAAGTGTCTGGTTTTACCCACATAGTTGTAATTGGGGTATTTAGTCCACTATATGAGGTACATTATATGCTGTGATAGGTACGTGTGGGACTCATGCACCTTAAAATGTGTGTTGTGCGGGATACTGATCACTGTAGCAGTGGAGATATGTCTGCAGGTTTTGCATCTGTTGTTATTGCAGGGTTATGGAACAATCTGTCCACCTTGTATTTACCTGTGACACTCTGAGTACTTTTTCAAGATCTGGAGAGGAGCTCTGAGTAGCTTGAAAGCTTGTCTCTTTCACCAACAGATATTGGTCCAATAAAAGCTATTACCTCACTGTGATGGGGTTCCAACCCCACACATGCCTGGAAAGGTTTAACATGGACCTGAGGAGCCAGGGTATCTGGCTGCACCTGGAGGGACAGCCAGGCCTAACTGAACAAGAAACCCAGCTGGGCTGGAATAGGTTGGATTATAAAGACAGAAAGTTTGCAGCAGAAGGAGGCTGCAGGGAGAGGGTCTGCAGTCAATTCCTGGGAGCAGAAAGTAAGAGAGGTGAAAATCCAAGAGGAAGAATAAGCCGTGGGTTTCTAGCCCTAACAGAAGGGTAAATTCCAGAGGAGTTGTGGGGAAAGGAAGCCTGTGAGGGCCAACTAAGAAGAAGCCCAGGGAAACAGCAGCAAGGGGTAGGACTATGCAGATATGGGCTGTTCGTTGTAGGGTCCCTGGGATGGAACCCAGTGTAGAGGGAAGGCCTGGATTCTCCTACCAGTCACTGGGAAGTGACACAGGACTGGCGGAGATGCCAGCTGCACCAGCTGGTCTGGAGAAACTGTTACCTCAGAAGGGGAGGAGTGTAGTGACTTTGCTGGAGGGGCTGATTAAAAAAGAAATAGTACCCTGAGCCCAGAGAGAGAGGGGCCATGGTGCAAGGAAGGAGGCATCAGACCTGAGTGGAGCTAATCCAGAAGGAGGCACCACAAGGAGGGGCAACTTGTGGTGAGTGAAGCCCGCAATGCTTGCTCACCTTATCTCTGTAATATCCTGGCTACATGGCTACAACAACACTGCAAACAATATTTTCCAGGCAACTGGCATTTTTATGGTATCTGTTATATTCCTACTAGCAGCATTGTCCATAGTATTTGATTCAATGGGAAAGTAGGATATATTGACAGATGTGTTATCTAACTGACATTATTCTTTCCTTAACCCTAGGGAGCAATATTGGAACGCTGCATGCTACAGATATGGATAAAAAAAACACTCTTAATTCTCGCCTGCAGTTCCGTATTGTGGACCAGAACCCCAAAATCCCTTTAGATAGCCTCTTTATTATCCAGCAAGAAGCTGGGACTTTCCAGTTATCTAGCTCTTCATTAAACAAGCAGGTAGTTTCGGCTTATTCTGTAACGGTGGAGGTGACAGATAAAGGTCAGTACAAACAGCCTATCACACACTGAAATAATTTTATTCATCAGCCTTCCTGTTTCAGTGTTCAGTATCCACGATGTTCATGTTAAGAGATTCCCAGACAGGGCATTACAGGCAGCAGCAGTATTGAGGGCCGCTCTTCTTACTGAATTTTACTTAATTGTTTTAAAGCTGCACAGAGAAATGACTCATAATGTGATAATTAAATTCAGCAAGCACTAGGGCAGAGGGTTCACTAGAATTCTCCAGAAAGAGGTTTTCTATTGCATGGGAATCTCTGAAGGGATTGCATGATTTGTGATGTTTCCACTGGTTTTATTGGAAAGCAATAATGTATCACTGAAGAAACTTCAGTGAGTTCAGTGCAGCTGGCCAGAGAGTCCAGATGGTTTATATAAATATTCAGAACAAAAGTTCATCTTCAAAAAGGTTTTGCAAGACTCATTATCCAAAAGCTCAGAAATCCCTGATGGTTAACTGAATAGAAAGTACGTACATTTTCCCATTAAAGATTAAGGGATTCATCCTGAAGTTCTTAGCCAAGCAAAACTTACAAAATTTACATTGACCTCCATAGGAGATAGAAGCACATAGAAGCAGGATTACGTTTCTCTTACATTATTGAAACAGCATGGTTTAAACAAATGATAGGAGAACTTCAAAAGGCTTGGTTGCTGGCTTTGGAAGCTCATTTAGAATTATATCTAAACTATTTTGTTTAGGATATTCACTGACTCCTGGTTTATGACGTACATAATGAAAATACTGGGATCTGACTATGTCTGAACAATTTACAGTAAACCAGAGCAGGCTTTTTGGACTCATAAAACCAACTAAGGGCTCCCCCACATTTGTAGCACATTCCTGGATTTAAAACAAGGCTGTGAGGTCTGCTGTTGTCTGTGTTCACTGATTGGCATTCTGTTAATTATACCTAGTTTAGGCCCAGCTATAAGTAAAGACCAGAATGACCCACATAGGGGGGAAAAAGACTGATATCTCGGGATGGGGGAGGGAGGAGTATCCTTGTAATCTCCATGTTATGAAGAACACAGAAGATTCATTATGTTCCTGCTCCTCATCAGGGGTGGGGCGAAAGTAAATTTGGAAAAAGGAATCAGAGTAAGGATGGAGGAAATATTGAGAGAACTAGGAAGAGGCAAGGAAAGACTGAGGGAATCCCTGTCAAGGTATAAACTAATTGTGACTCCCAATATCTTGTGGCCAGTCTTTCTGACAGCAGTAGGATTTTGCTTTGATTGCTACGTTGTTGTATTGCCATGTCGTATGCTTGTACAATGCCTATCGCATTGTGGACACTTGAAAAAAAAACCTTCAAGTTTTCTGCAGAAATGTTGCTTGTGACATGCTTTATTCTGTTTTGTACAGTGTTCACAACATTGTGTGATGTGAAAATAAATGTCATTGACATCAATGATCAGATTCCCATCTTTGAAAAATCAGACGTGAGTATTCCTCACAATATTGTTTCTGATGTTACAAGACAAACTTTTACTAAAGCTGTGGCCAAATCCAATGCCTGCTGAAGTCAGTGGGAGTCTTTCCATTAACTACAATGGTCATTGGTTAAGGCTGCTAGTGAGCAGTAGCGATAACATTATGCCTCTGCAGCAAGGCCTGTCTATGAGATCTAAATAGCTGTGGTAAACACATTTACATACACAAATCTGGTGGTTCATTCTAAAGTATGAAAATAAGTTAAAATGTATATTGCTCATTTGAAGGGACAATATTGGGAATTCAGGCCTGAAATTTAGCTTTTATAAAGGGGGGAAGGCGAGTGGAAATGAAATGGATTAAAATGGCTTAATGTAAAATTTTATTTGATTTAATATTTCCCCCAATACCATTGCAAGAATAATGCTAGTGCATGTGCACCAGAAAGTGAAATTAACTGTAATCACAAGTGAAACTTACCAGTCTATTTTCTTTCTGCAAAGGGAAAGTACAAAAGACAAAGAGCGTGAATGGTGAAGAATGGATTAGATTTAGAAAGTTTGCTCAGTTTTAGAAAACTAAAATGTTTCTAGTAATACAGAAATAATTTTATGTAAATATGTATGTATATCTTAACCTGGCAGCATACTTTCAGTTTCTAGACTACAAGGGTGTAAGGTTTTTAGTAAAAGAACTATTGAAAAAAAAATTGTAACAAACTATTTGAGGCAGATTAAATAGTTGGAGGAAACATGTCAAAGGCCAGATTATGCCATCAATTACACCTTTGACTTAATTTTACATATATTTGATTTCAATTAAATAATATTCTGCAATTCCTTTTCTGAAATAATAGCAATATGAACCATACAAATACATAGTTATAATTATGATCTATTTAAAACATACAAACATTTATAAATTAAAAAAATAAATCTAACCACTGCTTGCATGAGAAGTATTATTTATTTTTGGAAATTAATTCAAGTGTTAAGGAAAAAAATCTTTAAGGAGCATGTTGGCAGTTTGGGAGGTTTATTGTTGACATATGTCCAACGTATCTTTTGTGTAAGGTTTGTACAAGGGCCTAGAAATTTCAAATAGGCACTTTTAATTGAAGAATGATGAAGGGTGAAATCCCTGATGGTTAACTGAATAGAAAGTACCTACTTAAGGCTGGTATAGAAACCACTACCCATCCTTGCCAATTGAATGGGGCACTCTAGCCAGTTGATTGACATAACTCAGCTTTTTGAGTTTATCATTCAGATGTTTACCTAAGCTAGCAGGATGGATGGTCTTTTTGGAAGTAGACTGGGAATCAGGACACTGGGTGGAATTCCTGGTTCTGCCATAATTTTTCTGTGTGACCTTGGGCCAGATCTTCAAAGACATTTAGGCACCTAACTCTCATTGATTTCAATGGGTGTTAGGTATTGAAATAGCTTTGAGGATCTGAGCCTCAATTGTTATGCCTCATTTGTAAATAGAGAAAATATTTCTCTATTTCCTTGTGTGGTTGAACTCATTAATGATTGTGCATCACTAAGTTGTAGCACTGAAGGCCATTTCCTTGAATGGTTCCTGATGTCTCATGTTTCAATTATCTTTTCTCTTTAGTATGGTAATTGTACTATTCTTGAAGATACTCCAGAAGGAGAAGTAATACTAGAAATTCAAGCTACAGATGCTGATGAACCATTCACTGGGAGCTCTCAAATCATTTACCAAATTGAAGAGGGAGATCAAAATAAAAACTTCATTATAGAGACAGACCCCCAAACAAATAGGGGATTTGTAAAGATTAACAAGGTAAGTGGATCTCTTTAATTCCTAAATTACAGCAGTAGAAGTACATTTTTTTCTTTGTCTTATTTTTTGTTCTTAAACAACATCCAGTAATCTTTTTTTTTAACTGGTTGCTGATGAATTATGGATCTCCAGAAAACACAGCTTAAAATGTGTGTATCATTGGTTCCCCATTGTAAAGTGATGAGCTAAAGCTTTGAACATTGAACTGGAAGGAAGTGGCCAGTACAGTAGCAATAATTAAACTACTTGCATCCTAAGAAAAGTGAAAAAAATGAGGAGGAAGCCCAACATATAACAAAAGTTGGTAACTGAAGCCAGAAGACTATCTATAACTCTTAACAAAATGGCTGTAGCATAGCAGAAAGTGTGTTTTAACTGTTAAGTGTATCCCAGCCCTATGCCACATACAGTGTAACAAAGCTGGGAATAGTTTGTAGAGCACTACATAGCAAAGGGTTTTGATTTCCAGACAACTTACCCACAAAGAGACATTTTCTTTGTCCTTCAAAATGTGAATGCCTTTAATCACTTTCACCAAATGTTGTTCCTGTTACCCAGGTCTCTTCAATTGAGGCAAATTCCATACAGACTCAAAATTATATTTTAATCTTTACTAAAACACCAGAATGAAATAAATTACTCATTCAAGTCAACAGATTAAAATATTCCCACAAGGGTTGCTTGTTCCTTACATGGAACTTGCTTTGATGTCAGTGGAGTTATGTTGACACATTGAACATAGCATGTCCCTTATTGCAACTCTTTTGTTTCTTTAGAATATAGCACAAGATATGATGATGACATGTTGTATTGTAGATCTTTGTTCTTCACGCAAACACTCTATTACATGTTGTGCAATATCACGATAAGGTCACCGGAAAACTAAGCCAAGTAAATATTACAGTGTCTCACAGATATTTTGTTTGTAATACCATAAGAAGTAAAAGATATCTGTTCTGGGATGGAATCTTAGAGCTGGTGAGCATCTCCAACCCATACTGACTTTTACAATGGGAGTTGCAGGTGCTCAGCATGTCTCAGGAGCAGGGCAAATGTAGAATTTGTTTCTTTTAAGGTGCACACTGACTGAGACAAAGCCAAAGTCAATATTTACCTTGGTAGATAACAAATCATGATGCTCACTAAAACAAGAAGTCAGTGAATATATAATTAGAATTACCAGGAAAGGTAATGACCATAAGTTTAAAAACCAGAGGTGCTTTTCCTTTGAAATTAACCTTCTCAAAGACAGTTGAAGTTAGAGAGATCCAAAAACAAACAAATCATTATTTATCATCTAATGGGTAAAATACAGTTTTCATTACCTGACCTGCAGCAATTTTGGGTGCAGTCATTCACAGGTTCAGTTTTCTTGATTAACATTATTCTAGACCTCAGTATTATTGCTTTCCAAGGATGTAACCATTAGAAATATATTAACTAATTGCATAACTGTTTTCAACCAATCATGAGCGAGAGTCTTCTTGTATTTGTAACAATAAATATTATTGCTATAAATGGAATTAGAAATTAATTGGAAATGTTACTTGCTGAGGGACAGTCTCAAGATCTATTCATTTTGAAATAAGTCTTTCTAGTGCTGTGCTGTTATTCTCCTACATGATGAGTCTGCCCTATCTCTTCATTACCTAAGGTATACTCTGGGTATGTCTACACTACAGGATTATTCCAATTTCACATAAACTGGTTTTGTAAAACAGATTGTATAAAGTCGAGTGCATACAGCCACACAAAGCACAATAATTCGGCGGTGTGCGTCCATGTACCGAGGCTAGCGTCGATTTCTGGAGCATTGCACTGTGGGTAGCTATCCGGTAGCTATTCCCATATGTTCCCGCAGTCTCCCTGCCCACTGGATTCTGGTGAGATCCAATGCAGGATGTGCAAAAATCATGTCGCGGGTGATTCTGGGTAATTCATCACTCATACCTTCTCCATGAAAGCAACGGCAGACAATCATTTCGCGCCTTTTTTTCCCTGGATTGCCCTGGCAGATGCCATAGCATGGCAAACCATGGAGCCTGTTTTGCTTTTGTCACTGTCATCGTATTATACTGGATGCGCTGAAGAGGCGGTACTGCAGTGCTACACAGCATACTCATTTGCCTTGCAAGATAGCAGAGATGGTTACAGTCATTCTGTACCACTGCTGTGCCTCATAAATTGGCGATGAGATGACGGTTATCAGTCGTTCTGTACATCTGCTGCTGCCATGGGTGCTCCTGGCTGGCTTCGCTAAGGTCGGCCGGGACGCAAAGACAAAATGGGAATGATCCCCGGGTCATTCCCTCTGTCATAGCTTCCTACTCAGATTTGAACCTTAGCGTTCATAACCTGAGAAGCTAGCATGAACCGCTAAGCTTAATTACCAGCTAGATCTGATATCGCTGCACCAGCCAATTTCCAGTATTGTGGCTACAGTCCGGTCTCCCAAAACCTTCCCCGGGGAACCCCCAAGACTCAGATGCCTGATCTACAACAAAGGGAAATAAACCATTCCCCCTACCTCTTCCCACCCAGAATTTCCTCTCGGCTAACCTGAGAGTTAACGTGGGATGCAACCTCTTACATCACAATACCAAGAAGCATCGCTCTCTCTTTCACAAAGAGACAAACCAAAGACAAGGAAACAGAAAAAGATCCTATCTCTCTTCCCCATAGTCTTCCCTCCCTGGGACACTAGAGAGTTAAACACAGAGAGCAGTCTTCCTCCCCCTGTCTTCCTTTCTCCCACCAATTTCCTGGTGGGTCACACTAGAAAAAAAATCAACAGGTCTTAAAAAGCAAAACTTTTAATAAAAAAGAAAGAAAGACTAGAATACATTCTCTGTAATCTAGATGGTAAGATACAGGGTTTTCAACTATAGAAAATGAATAACAATAGAAAAAGGATAAACAGCCTATTCCAAAAACAATACATTTGAAGCGTACTTATAGCCAATACACATAAAGACCCACAGCCAGATACATCAGAATGCAATACAGCAAAACAATTTAAAAGACTAACTTTTGCTAACTTTACTTACACCTGGAACAGAAGATAGAAGACTGGAGAAATAGATCTCTCATAGCTGAGAGAGCACAGAACAGACAAAGACCCAAGACCAAGAAAAACACATTTCCCTCCCTTAATCTTTGAAAAATCCGGTTTTCCTGATTGGTCCTCTTGTCAGGTGTTTGTTCCCTTTGTAACCTTTTACAGGTAAAAAAAACATTACCCTTAGCTATCGTTTATGACACCGTCCTTTAATGTTTTATTAAAATAGAGTTAGTCCTGCCTAGAATATGGGCAAGTGTACTAGAGAGCCAGTGTATCAGAGAACCAGAAACTACAGCTGCCCATGTCAGATCCTGCAGAAATGATGAGATGCATGCCATTTAGGGGGTGTCCATGCAACAACTCCACCCGTTACTTTCTCCTCCCCCACCCTCCTGGGCTACATGGCAGTGTCCCCCACTTTGAATTGTGATGAAGTAATAAAAGATGCAGGCAATAAGAAACACTGAACTTTTTAGTGAGATAAGAATGGGGGAGGCACCTCCACGTGCTATGATAGTCCCAGGCAGGACATTATGAGTGTGGGGGGGGGAGGGAAGGCCCACATCCCACTGCTATGATAGTCCAGGCAGTACAGAATCTTTCTTTAGACTGAAAGGTGGGCTAGATGGAACTCAGCCGTGCTATGATGAGGTCGCTTCTAGCCGTTCCTTGTACCATCTTCCAGGAATGACAGGGAGTCATTCCTAATTTACCCGAGGTGCGCCCGGCGACTCACCTGAGACAGCCATGGAGGCAGGTTCAACGGATGATTGAACGAAGGAGGCTATCAGTCCTTTTGACTGTACTGTCTGCACCTGGGGAAGGAGGGGAGAGGATGCTGCTGTTTCAGTGCCGCACACCGCATCTACAAGCAAGCATGCAGAGACATACAGGTGACATTGAAAAAGAGTCAACAAATGATTTTTTTCCCCTTTCTTTCACGATGGGGGTGGGGGCAAATTGACAAGTATACCTGAACCACCGAACCAATGTGTTTTGATCCCTACAGGCATTGGGAGCTCACAGAGAATGCAAAATACTTTTCAAGAGAGTGCGGGGACTGTGAGATAGCTGGGACGTCCTCAGTTCCCCCTCCTTCCCTCCATGAGCACCATTTAATTTTGGCTTCCTGTACGCTCTGTCACACGGCAAATGTGCTGTGGTGACTCCGTATCATGGCCTGTAATTTTTTTTCAAATGCTTTTGTCATATGTCGTCTTCTGAACTGAGGCTCAGATACGAAACGATTTGTCTCCCCATACAGCGATCAGATCCAGTATCTCCCATACGGTCCATGCTGGAGCTCTTTTTGGATTGGGACTGCATCGCCACCGTGGCTGATCAGAGCTCCACGCTGGGCAACAGGAAATGCAATTCAAAGTTTGCGGCCGGCCCTGTCTACCCGGCCAGTGCATCCGAGTTCAGATTGCTTTCCAGAGTGGTCACAGTGGTTCACTGTAGGATGCGCCTGGAGGCCAATACCGTCGATTTGCGCACACACTAACCATCAATTCCGAACATGCAATACTGTAATTCCAGCGCTACTCGCTCGTCGTGGGAGAGTACAGAAACTGGTTTAAAGAGCCTTTTATATCAATATTAAGGGCCTCGTTGTGTGGACGGGTGCAGGGTTAAATCGGTTTAACGCTGCTAAATTCAGTTTAAACGCATAGTGTAGACCAGGCCTCTGTCTCCAAAGCAGAGAAGATGGTACCATTGTGTCTGTTGGCTTCACATTAGGGAAGAATCAATAGATTGCCTGAAAACCTTACTTTTAACTTCTTAGTTTATCTTCAGCATTGGGAATACCCACCCTTGTTAGTTTATCTTCAGCATTGAGAATATCCACCCTTGTGCTTCCAATTCCCCCAGGGATGGAAATCTTCAAATGAGCTAGAGATTATAGGCATACATGAGAGATTCCTCAACCATTTATCTTATTGAAGAGAACAGTGAAATGATTGTTTATTGCAATCTCTCCCCATTTCCCCAGGCTCTTGATTTCGAAATGTCTTCAACATACAACCTGACAGTCAAGGCCACAAATCCAGAACCTTTGGTGCAAGGAGTACAGTATAATTCAAGCTCCATAGCCTATTTCAGAGTTGTTGTGGTGGATGCAAATGAAGTGCCAGTTTTCTCCAAGAACACTTATATAGCAGATATATTTGAAGATGTTCCTATAGGTACTTTGGTGATGACAGTGACAGCCAATGATCCTGAAGGGGACCAGATAAGGTAAAATAAAAACAAAAATCCCCACAACCAAACAAAAAACCTCGCCTTCTATTTATTTGTAGTTTTAGCATTGACTGGGATTCTCACATTAGTTGTTAATCTAGTCCTAAACCATTAAGTGTCTAGATTGAAATGCTGTGGTTGAGAACAATATTACATCTGTGCTAGAAGGAGAATGCATCCAAACATAAAATACAAGGAAATGCAACAATTTTTTCAATGTATGTATAATTTACATTTGATTGTGGAAGATAATACAAAACAGTTGGGTGTGTTCCTGTTGCAGTACATGGTCTTCTCTGCAGCAAACTCTAGGGTACCTATATTATAGCAAGAATAATTCCAAGGGAGCTCATGGTTTATGAGATTAATAATGAAAAATAGGCCAAAGTAAATCTCCAGAGAAAGGCACTGTTGACTTGAAAACAATCCCTTTTGCCTAGATTTGTGGTTTCAAGTAGGTTTAATAATGAATGAGTTGTGTATAAAATATTCCTAGATGAAGACTAAAAATAGGCAAGAGGACAATGATTTTTTTTCATTTCAGTAAGGCATGTGTTAGTGCTTTTTATGCAGCAGAACACACCTACAAACTAAACAAAGAGTTTAACACATCTAAAGCAGGTCTTCAATAATACATTAGATTTTTTTTCAAATCAGTCTTCTTTAGTTCGATTCTCAGAGTCTAAGGCTACGTCTACACTGCACGATTAATTCGAAGTAGTTTAAACCGATATTACAAAACCGATGTTATAAAATCGGGTTTGCGCATCCACAGTGCAATCACAAAATCGATTGCTTGCGTCCCTGGTCCAAGGCTACCATCGATTTAAGGAGCGGTGCACTGTGGGTAGCTGTTCCTCAGCTATCCCATAGTTCCCACTTCGTGTTTGAAAGAGCCACAGTGCCTGATGGGGCAAACAATTGCCCCGAGTTTTGGTGCTGGGTACAAGCCTCACCCTCCCTTTGTGAAGGCAGCAGAACAAACCCTCTTGGCGCCTTTTTCGTAGAGTGCATTGGCAAACGCCATAGCCACAGCAATCTTTCCCTTTTTTTCACTTTGGTGGGGGGGGAGAATTAAACTGAGGAGCTGTCCCCTGAACCACGCCAGACACTCTGTTTGAACCTACTCAGACATTTGGAGCTCAGCAAGAATGGAATTAATTTTCAGAGGACTGCTGTGGACTGTGGGGATAGCGGGAGTCCTCAGTACCCCCTCCCTCCCTTCATGAAGCGTCCATTTGAGTCTCTGGCTTTCCCCGTTATCGTTGTCACGCAGCACTGTGTATCCTGCAGTTTTTTTATTCAAACGCTTTGGCATTATCGTGTTCTTGAACGGAGCAGGATACAACAGATTTTCTCCCCATTACAGCGATTCAGACCTAGTATCTCCCGTTACGGTCCATGCTGGGCTCTTTTGATTTGAGACTGCATCGCAGCCGTGCTGATCAGAGCTACACGCTGGAACAAGCAGGAAATGTAATTCCAAAAGTTCGCGGGGCTTTTCTGTTTACCTGCCGCTGCATCCGAGTTCAGATGCTGTCCAGAGCGGTCAGTGGTGCACTCTGGGATGCCGCCCGGAGGCCAATAACGTCGATTCCGTCCACACGACCTAATCTGAGTTATCACTATCGAATTTAGCACTACTCCTCTCGTTTGGGAGGAGTTCCGAAATCGATTTAAGGAGGCGGTAAAATCGATATTAATGATGACGTCATGTGAACGGATACAGCGTTAAATCGGTATATCGGCCATTAAACCGATTTAAAGTCGCAGTGTAGACCTGGCCTAAGCCTCTGTTTAGGATGCAAAAAATGCTCTGCCACTACTCCTGTACAATTCATACTGAGGGTTTTGTGGAAAAATAAAAAACGTTAACTAGTTTTGAGGAAAACACCAAGCAAGCTAATGGAGTTAAGTGAAGGATGAATCTGACCTCAGGTCTCCCCAGCACCACACATATGAATGATTTTACACTGATTCCATTAACATGGTTTGTCTGAGTGAGGATGCTAATGGTGACACCTAGAGGACAGCATTTAAAGATGGGCTGACAATCTCTCTGCCCCAATAAATTAGCGTGAAGCGGAAACACTCAGGGTAACAACTTGCAGCTCTTTGCCATGCACTAACAATCACTTATAAACCTTGAAGCATGATGATCACAACCTGTGACTGTAATACATGTCTCACCACAGACAGTCGTGTTGTAGCCATGTCAGTCTCAGGATACTAGAGAGATAAGGTGGGGGAGGCAATATCTTCTATTGGACCAACTTCTGTGGGTGGGAAAGAGAAGCTTTCAAGCTTACACAGACATCTTAGAAGGTCTCTCAGATCTGAAGAGCTTTGTGTAAGCTCAAAAGCTTGCCTCTCTCACCAGCAGAAGTTGGTCCAATAAAAGATATTAACTCACCCACCTTGTCTAGTTTATCTACACTTTCTTCTATCACTATGCCTCATACAAATCCTTTCTCCTCCCCCTGGTAGAATATACAGGTACAAACATTTTTTTTGTCTTTATCCTACACTAAAAGGCAGTATACTCCCTGTTGCTGACCATTATGGTTAAGGCCTCTTTACTTGCTTATCTTCTAAATGGTGCAAGTGTCATGGAATGGGTTTAGATGGCTTTCACTGTGGCTGTTTGTCATGGGGTCATTGTCCCTGGAACTGATGTTGTGAATGTCTCCAGTAAGGGATAGATCCTTAAACCAAGGCCGTGATATTCAACAGCGACTTACATAACTCTAAGGTTTATTGATCCTGTCTGCATGTTATGAGATTTCCTTATTCTCTTCCCTAGAAACCCAGTCAACAACCAGCTACTCTACTTCATCTTACTCCAGTATCTGCCACTATGTCGAAAAGTGATAGATAAGCACATGAACTAGATGTTTTTGCTAACTCAATCAATAGTGAAAGAATTAAATGTTGATATTTAAATCATCATTCATCTTCAGAATTAAAATCCTATTGCGATTAATAGGAGCAGTTCACACGTATCTCTGAGCTAGTTGTCTGCATACTCAGTCAATTGTCAAACAACACTGTTTACACTCCTTTTAAACTGAATTTATACTCGGGTCACATTTTAAAGAGTCTTTGTAAATTAAGGATCCAGAGGCATTTTAAATCAAAATTTAAAAGACAATTATTTGGGAACATTAAAAAAAATCACAATTATACAGCTCTTATAATTTCATTTTACACAGGGCACAGCTTTTAGATGTGGTAGTAGCACCTCCCTGAGCATCTAGTCTCCTATTTTTTTCATTTGCCTTTAACCCTAACTGAAGGGCAGACCCCAGGGCATCTCTTGAGTTGTCTCTCTCTTTTCTGATGGAAGGATGATCAACTTTCCCCAAGGGGTTCTATCCTTGTCCTTTAGATACTCTACTAATAAAGCTATTTACTGATAGTTTTTAAATCAGTACAGATAATTTAAATGAAGAGACATTTGCATTATAAAAATTATTATGGCTTGGTACAGAATATATATACACATATATATTTATGCTTTGTGAAGATACACGTTGGAAAACAACAAGAGAAACTGGCTGGAGATTGAAACAGTTTCTGGAAAGATATATACTGCTGCTCCTTTGGATCGAGAAGCAGAACATGACTACAAAGTACAAGTCACTGCAACAGAAGAAAGTAAGCAATGAAAGCACCATATATGTTTTCCAAGGCTACATGCACAGCTAACAGCAAGACCTTGACTTTGTCTGATACAGCTATAGAAGTTGCATTGTCAAATTATTTTTGACACATCTTCCTGTTTATGCTTGGGAAGATATGTTCATTTAGGAATTACTTTCTGTAAAATGAAACTTCAAATTATTGATAATATGGATTAGGGCTATCAAATGATTTTAAAATCTCAATCATGAGATAAAAAGTTGGAATTAATCGCAATTTTAATCACACTGTTAAACTGCAATAGAATACCAATTTAAATTTATTACAAATATTTTGGTTTTTCTGCATTTTCAAATATATTGATTTCAATTACAACACAGAATACAAAGTGTTAAGCGCTCACTTTATATTACTATTTTGATTACAAATATTTGCATCGTAAAAAAGATAAAAACAAGATAGTGCAAGATACAAAATGAAAGGGCATATGAAGGTTTAGCATATTTGTCACACAAATACCTTGCAATGCCAACTACAACAGTGCCATGGGAATGCCTGTTTTGACTTTCAGATGACTTTGTAAATAAGAAGCAGGCAGTTTCTCACCCATAAATTTAAACAAACTTATCTGTCTTAACAATTGGCTGAACAAGAAGTAAGACTGAGTGGACTTGTAGGCGCTAAAGTTTTACATTGTTTTGGTTTTGAGTGCAGTTATGTGGAAAATATAATAATTCTACATTTGTAAGTTTTACTTTCATGATAAAGAGATTGCACTACAGTACTTGTATGAGGTGAACTGAAAAATAGTATTTCTTTTGTTTCTCCTGGCAGGGGATTTCATTTTGCCATCTACACTGCATAGATGGCTAACAAGACTGGGATGTATTTAGGTTGAAATCTGTCTTTTAAGGCATAAACCCAGGTTTCCCTAACTAAGTAGAACATAACAGCAATTACTTAACATTTAATTCTGTCCATTGTTTTTGACATATCAAAAGAACAGTTGACATTAGTGGGGAAGAGAAGGTCTTAGATGAAGAACTAGATTGGGGCTGCTGTTGCAGGGATGTGCAAAGAAAGGGAGACTGCTTAGGCAACCATATCCTGCCTTCTGCCTGCTCACACGTGGAATGGCCAAAAAGCTGGGGCTTGTGTTTGCTTAACATAAAAAGCTGGAGTTCCCTGCTCCAAAGAGGGCTTGCTGGATATGGTGGCTTAATATATCTTCTCTTTCACCAGTTAGCACTCAGAAGTCAGCACTAGTCAGTCAGAAGTGAAAGCTAGTGTCTCTTTTAAAAAAGTGTAGGGGAATGTGTTAATCCCCCCTCCCCTTTTTTTAAAGTGACACTAGCTACCACTTCTGGCTCCAGAGACTGCCTGTGTATTCTACAGCCAGAGTAGCTCCGACACCTGCATCTCTCATGTTGCACCACTGTATCCACTCTCTTCAAGGCCACTGTGGCTGCAAAAGCAACAACCCAGCCCCAAGCGACCGTGAATTTGAAGTCTATGACTTGAAATATAATTTTGCACTATTTTAAATTCTATAGATAAAAAATCTCGGAGCTCCACGGCAATCTTCATAATACACATAAAAGATGTGAATGATAATCCTCCCCGGTTAGCAAAAGGTAATCATCTATTCTTCTGCCATCCGCTCCGTGGAGGAGTAAAAGCAGAGATCCAGGCCACCGATGATGATGAACAATTGTATCCTCCAGAACTCGCTTTTTCTCTCGGTGGCAGTGAAAATATAAAGAGTGACTGGGAAATTTCTAGAATAGATGGTAAGTTTTTCAATCACATGGAAAATGCAGCATGTACCTGTATTTATTGTGTATATTTAAGAAATGGTTGGATTCCTGTTTCATTCTGACCTTTGTGTGTTTTATACCGTACATTGAAATATTTAGGTGTGTTGAGAAAGTAATACATATTTGAGTATGTGATTATTGCAACACTGTAGACTGTTGTATTTGGCTTTATTTTACATTGATAAAACCTACTGTCTGTAAGAGATGACGCTTTTATTTAGTGTGCTAGCAAACTGGGATTTTTCTGACAAGAACAGAGAAGAAACACTGACTCAAAGTGTTTTGTGAGTCTACTTCAATATAAACAGTAGAAAACCATTTTTGATAAAGAAACAGAACAACTAGAGTAAACTGTGCATTAGAGACTTTTCCCAGGACATTGCATTTTTAAGGGTCATATCTTGATATTGGATGTGGCAATGTGAAAAATCTGACTCTAGATTGATGGTATGTACCGTAGCTAGGAAGGTTTGTGAAGGCTTCCCCACTACACTGGCTTAGTTTGCATGCATCAAAGGGGTGGCCTGTCCTGCTCGGTGACCTTGAGGGCCCCTTTTAGGAAAGTCTGCCATGTTAGGTTATCATGGGGTGTAATGCGAGGATGGCCTACACAGTTGGTTTAGATATTCTGAAATGGTTGCATGAATGTAGAATTCCTTCTGAATATAAGAGGTGGTGTATTGTAGAACTTAAGATGCACAAGGCACTGGGTGAGATTCTATGGCCCGTGTATTGCAGGAGATGATCATAAAGGTCCCTATGTGGTTTTGCAGGGGGGAGAACAGACCACTTGTAAGAACTCCCTGAGCATCTGATTCCTTCTCATATATCCACCTCTGCCCCACCCCTGGCCTGTCCTAGAATATCCCCTGTGCCTATGGTCCCTGCAGAGGTGGCATAGAGCTGATGAAGGCAGCTAGGTGCCGGACACAAAGGCTGTCTGCACCTGGAGTAATTCCCCAGGGGCCCTTACATCTGCGCTGGAGCCCCTTTACAGCAGCTTGAATGGATTGAATAGATTTAAAAAAAAAAAAGACCTGGCAGTAGGGTATCTGCAGGTGGAGGTGGTGTTTAGTGAAACTGAGCACGTTTTACAGCTCCTCATTGTCCTGATACGTATGTCCTGTTTCATGTTGACAGGCACCCGTGCTTACCTTTCCCCAAAGCACACTAATCTAGAGGAGAAACAGTACAGCATTCCGTTAATAATTAATGACAACGGAGAACCACCTTTGGAAGGAGACCTGAATCTTCAAGGTACGTTACACACACAGCATTTGTGGTACTGATTTACAGAGAATGGCAATATTCATGGACAGTTCTATAGGGCTGATAAACGATTCCACTAATCTTATGACATTTCTCTTTGACTGCAGTAAATGTTTGCAGGTGTTCCGATGAGGGGCGATGCTTTATAGAAGTAGGAAACCATTCTGGGATGCCAAGCACAGGCATGGCAGTTGGTATTCTTCTTGGAGTATTGATATTCATCGGTAGGTGATATTTCTTTGAGACATGATTACTTTAACTTCTCAGTTTAACATTATTCATTGTTTTAACTCCCGTGAGCTTGTGGAACAACAACATTTATGGTGCCGTCAAGCATGATTGTAAAGTTAGATTGTATTGCACAGGATCTTATTCACATAGGCATGAGCTGATGGAATGTGGGCAAACAGATTGATACCTTTTCCCCAAAAACAAGACAGAATGCTTTTGAGTATTCTTTTAATAAACTTAAGCACAGAAGGAGTCGGGATAACTGACTGATGAGATTCAGTCTCCTCCTCTCCCCCACCCCCCTAATCCCACCCGGTAAGTAAATAAACAAAAGAATTCAGAGCGCAGTCTGTGATTTTTGGATGGCGTAGCTACAGCCAGCAGACTGGCTGACTGTGACTCAGATTTAGAGAGGGTGAAAATATCAAAAAGCTAAAATTAAATAAAATGTAGACATCATATCCAAAGGGATCAGACAAACTTAGAAGATGACATAAAGAGAAGTTACGTAAGCTTTTTTTCATAGATTCATAGATTCTAGGACTGGAAGGGACCTTGAGAGGTCATCTAGTCCAGTCCCCTGCCCTCATGGCAGGACCAAATTCTGTCTAGATCATCCCTGATAGTCATTTATCTAACCTACTCTTAAATATCTCCAGAGATGGAGATTCCACAACCTCCCTAGGCAATTTATTCCAGTGTTTAACCATCCTGACAGTTAGGAACTTTTTCCTAATGTCCAACCTTTCAATTACTTCAATTACACAGGAAAAAAGAATGGACACCAGAAAATGTTTTCTGCCCTGCAACTAGGAAAAGGAAACTGAGATTTTGTGATGACACTTGCTGTTTAATTCACAAGCCTCTGGAACAAGAGACACTACCTATGACTATAATTTGGTCCTTAGAAGATGAAAGGGGGAAGAGGGATAGAGTGTGATTCAAAGAAACCTAAGCGAATGGAAAAAAAGCCAGGATCAGAGTTTGCGACTGCCAGAGAAACCCTTTACATTAGATCTATGTTCAACCCTCTGAAATCACTATTCCCCTGTAATATCTTCATCCAATCTCTCATTTAATATGAACTAGAGACAAAGTGTACCATAGGAAAATTAGATTAACAGGAATAGCAAAACATGATTCCTGGTACTAAGGACTTGATCCCACATCACTGCCTTACTTGAAATTTCTATTTGCTGTTGGTTTGCCAGCAAACTCAGTGAAGACATTTTGTTCAGCTTTATACTGGCCTGTTTTAAAGAGGCCAGTGAAAATAAGTTTTTAAAAAAACTGTATACGACTCATGATTTTTAAAATAAACTACTGTGCCAAACATACAGTTTCACTTTCACACATATAAAGGACCTTTTCCCCTTTGAATCAGGAACAAGAACCCATAGCCGGTCAGACAGATTTAGCAGGGGGTTCAGAGCTGGGCAATGAAGAAGATTAGACATCTGGAAAGACTTTCATGTGTGGAGAGACTGAAAAGATTAGGACTCTTCAATTCAGAGTGGAGACTAATAAGAGGCGACATAGTAAAGACGTACAGAGTAATAAATGTATACAGAGGATAACAGTCACTCATATGCTTTCTCAGAAGAGAAGAACAAGGGGACATTCACTGAAAATGACAGTAAATTTAAAACTGATAAAAAGGAAAAAAAATTTAAACAGGGCAATAATTGCCACAAAATATCATTGAGGCCAAGGGCTTAGTACAATTTTAGAGAGAGAGACGGAACATTCAGGGCCGGCGCTTCCATTAGGCAACCCTAGGCGGTCGCCTAGGGCACCAGGATTCAGGGGGTGGCAAATTGTGCACTCCCCAGGGGGCGTATGGGAGTTTCCGGTTCCGCTCCCCTCGCGCCGCCGAAGAAGGTCCTTCTGCCGACGTGCCGTGGAAAACAGCAGCAGGCAATTGAGCAGCTCAATGACTGCCGCTGTCGCCTGCGGCATTTCGGCGGAGGTTTCTTCTTCGGCGGCGCAATGGGAGTGGAACTGGAAGCTCCCACGCGCTCCGTGGGAAGCGCACAAAATTCCACCCCCTGAATTCTGCCTAGGGCGCCAGAAACTCTGGCACCGGTGCTGGGAACATTTATATTGATAATGAGAACATCTACAGTTACACTAGATAGGATAAGAAAAAGTATAAGGGATAAAACCCCTCAGGCCATGAAATAACCTCTAACTGAAGGGGATTAAGGAAGAAACCTCCCCTCAGGTCATCCCAGAATTGTCCAGTATGAGATTTCTTACACCTTCCTCTGAAGTATCTGGTTCTGACCACTGTCAGAGAAAAGCAACTGAACCAGAAGAACTACAAGTCTGGTCCATTTTGGTAATTCCTATATCCCTAAGGTCCATTTTGTTCCAGTTAGGGATGGGAAAGTATTGTGAATAGTTTGTATATTAATGAAGCTTAATCCCTTGCTGAAATATGTTAAGAATGTTTTAAAATTCCTTTTATTAGGCCATGGTTTTCCTTCTCTTTCAGGTTTGGTTGTAGGAGGTGTATTTCTCAGAATGAAAAACAAGAAAAGGAAAGAACTTAAGAAAAATGCACCTAAGCCATCTGAACTGAAAACATTAACATAATCATTGTTTATTTTATTAGGGGAACAACTGACTTTTGTAAGTAAGACCTCCCATAAATGTATTTTCAGAAACTCTTGACACAAACACATACATGCAGATTCCCCCTGCTGCCCATTTTTATTAGATATTAAGATTCAGTTATAAAATCTATATACAAGGTACAGTGACAGCCATTAATAAAAATATCAGCTCTTGCCAGGAGTTAACTTGTGATGGTACCACAAAGCCGTGATCCCAGAAAGACTTATAGTCCTGTAATGTGGAAATTATTAGTAAATACTGACAGCTTTATATTCTTAGAGAAAGTTTTCATTTTCCTACAATTCTCTTTACAACAAGTTAACAATCAATGTGCACAGACTGTGTAATTAAATGAAGCCCTGCATTAAATTTAGGGCTCTCCCACAAAATGGGAGGGATCCCTTGACCATAAATTTAACTGTTCCTCAAAGCTAGCTATGCCTGAAGATATTCTGACTTGGACCACACCTGCTTATATTATTACATTATTCTTGTAAATTTAGGACAGTAAGAATTACTGTGACTCACCAATATATTAAGCAACGTAGGTTAGTGAAATAGTAGTTATTTTAATTTTCCCTTTATTGCATGTATTCATGGGGATAGTCTATGATTGTGTAAGCACCATTGGCCTCCTTTAATGTTCCAAGACGAACAAAACAAGAAAGATTTTTTTTTTGAAGACTGTACAAATTGGTTGATGTGCTACTGTATTATAATATTGCAAATAACTTCTGGCTCTGTACACATTAGATTGTAATTATATGTTCTCCCAAGGGATTTATTGCCTGTCCATGAAACAAGGATATAAAATCAGTGCTGTTCGTGGAGTTTAACACAAAACTTTCCATAATAGAGACCTGAAATGGAAACTTGCCAGGAGCCAGTGTGCTGTGCATAATTCATGCCTGTTTATATCATGATGGGGCAATTGGGACTTATAATATCTGTGTAGTGCACCTATGCATTGAAGATGTCGACGCCTGTAAGCTATATCTTAGGTTTCAATGGACTGCATTTGCCCATAGGTCTCACTTTGGGAACAAAATACCGTTTGTTTAAAAAACAGGCTTATATTGATGAATTATTTGGTGGTACACTGATGAAGGGTTGTTTGTTTGTTTTTTTAAGCAGGGAATAAAAACTTACGAAGTATGCATTTATGTCCCAAATTTGAAAGGCTATGTTCTTTTGAAAGAGATAGAAAAAAAGCTCCTCTGAAAGGGAGGTGAGGGGTGTGGGAGGGTGGATGTTTACATAGCAATTTTTTGGTCACTTTTGTGTAAAGTACAGATCTGGAAGGAAAGGAACATTAATCTGATAGCATTGCATTAAAATATGTTTTCCTAGAGTACTGCCAATAAAAACTTTGTTTTTGGCCTTCAGCCATGTCTCACCACATCACATTGTCCAGCTGCTGAAGGTTGGCGAGCTTTGGTTGTTTGCTGTGTGGGTTATTTCATCTGCTGAAGCGTATTTTATGGTGAGACAATCAGTCCATTGTGTTTGACAGCTGTGACACTAAATTACATCAGAGAGTGCAGTGTTAGAGATGAGTGTATTTATATTTTTATAAATCATATAAATAAAATAAATGATTAGGAACCCAAGACCACCACTGTATTTGTATATACCAATGTGGTTCTATCTCAAGAGAGAATATGCAAAAGTTCCATTTTGTTTTAACTTCTGTTTTAGTTTCACTCAGTCAGACTGTCTCCTATTTAGGACACCTCACTTTTTTGTAGGAAGGTAAATAGGCTCTATGGTTCACCTGTATTCACCCGAGCTAACATCATACTGTTTGACACTATGAGACTGATTCTATATTTCTCATGCTCTGTCACAGAGCTCTTATCTCATCCTGTGGAGATGCAGGCGCTGTCTCAGTCTCCTCAACTCCTTTGAGTAATTTACCTTGTTCTCTGCAAAGCTTCCCTCCAAGCTGTGAATAGTTTGGCCTTCAGGACAAATTACAAAGTCTGCTTGGTCCAAGGTAAGGAAAAATCCAAAAGAGAATACCCCCATTCCATCTCTTAATCCTTCAAGGCAGGGACCTCACAAAGTCTTTTATCTTCCCTGGGCCACAGCCCTCTCTTCAAGGTGTGTGAGACCTCAACCTCCTCCCTTCAACAAAGGTGCACCCTTCTTACAGCTAGGGGACTACAAACAATCCTTTGCACTTGGTTGCTGGGGTCTCAGCAAAACTACTTCTATGTGGCACTATTATGGCACAGAACAGCCTGTGCCCTCTCCCTGCCTGGGGCTCCAACACTGAAGCCTGAAACACTAAAATTCCTAGCATCTCCAGCCTCAGATGTTCCTGCTTTACTTGTCCCTTGGGGCTACTTCCCATGATTGTCGGCCTGCCTCTTCGGCCTTATCCCCAGTCCTTCCAGAGATTTCTTCAGCTCAGCCCCTCTCAAGCTCCTTCATGGGCTCACTCTCTGCTGAGAACCCTACTGCAGCTCTCGGCCCTAACTTAGCCCTGGCAGAAGTTTGCAGCTATCCATGTCTCCCTTCCCAGAGAAAATATGCCTTTTGAGTCTATATTGAGGAAGGCAAGTGAACTTTATTAACCTCTCTTCCCGACATGCTTTGCTATCAATTTACAGTGCCTAGATCCCTCTGGGAACTACGACTTCCAGGATTCCTTGGTCTTCTGGGCCAGAACTCAACCTGAGCCTGCCTTTGTAAGACCAGCACAGCCTGACAGATGCTCAGTGCTGCAGGGCTCATGCTCTCTGCCTATTCCTTACTGGTGAAACAAAATCTGTGCTGACTGCATCTAGCGTAAAACATCCTTCTGGGAGCAGGGAAACTGAGGCATGGATGAAAGATGCTTTGTATCAGACCTCTCCTGGGAGAAGGGAACCTGAGGGTGGTAAAGAATACTGCTAAACTCATGATACCTGGCAGAGGGTGTGAAAATCTTCACAGGGGTGTGAAGCAATCACTTGGTGAAGATGGAAAAGAGGGGGAAGATTCTTCTTAGTGTATGGTTTCAGAGTGGTCAGTCAAGATGTAACTGATCTCAGTGAGTAGGAAGCACAACTCACCTCTCTTCAGGAGTATGAAGGAGACTCATCTTGGGAGAAAATATGGAGATTCAACCTTGCCCCAGGACAGGGACCACTCATCTCCCAGAAGCACTGCAGTGCCAAGATCCACCCTGCAGAGGGACACGTCTCTCATGGACACCCCTACCAGTCAGAAGTATGTAAGTGACAGGAACATATGAGGGCCCAGGAACTCTGCCTATACTTGCTCTGCCCCTTTTTCATAAAACTGTATTGGTGTGTGTGTAGGGATTGTTCACTGACTGAATGTATGAAGTTTGAATTAATAAGTAATAGCAGATGCTCTGTGTAGAAGTGGATTCCAGACCATCTCTGGGGTACTTGGCATGTATCCCTGGTCTGTTCTTTTTTGAGGGGGAGAAACGTGGAAAAATCTGCATGTACAACTTATGACTTCTGTTTGATCTTGGGAGCGCTTTACATTTATCTGCATCTGACTGCAGGCTCCATTTTGGATGTGCAGGTCTTTACCTTCTCTCTCCTCTTACCAACATGCTGGACTGGCATTCCGAAGGCTGTTGGAAAAGGGCTGACAATAGAGGGTCAATGACAATGTCCCATTGAAACTGAATCGCTCTAAACCATAGGCTGGTTCCTACCCAGGAGAACTGGTTTCTCAGGGGAGTGGTCACCGAGCAACAAAGTCTGGGATCATCTGAAGAGGCTGATCTGGGAGCCACCTGTTCGAGGGGCTAAAAGTTTGTAAAAGGAGTCACAGGGGAAAGACACAAAGGAAGGTTTGGGCAGGAGGGGAAAGAGGATGCATTCGCCAAGGTCAGAGGACATTAACTGGTGGGGGGGTTGGGGAAGGGAGAGGAAGAATCCATGTTTCAGAACATAAGCTGTGCACTGCAGCAGAAGGACCCTGCATGGCCTTAGAAGACCCTGGACCCCAGACCAAAGAACACTCCAAAGTGATGAAGAAACTTAGGCAGGGAAATGCATGTAGGCTTTATTATTGTTGTTTAGTTCTGCGTATTTCTTGTGCAATGAAGTAAAGAGCAATGGTTTTAGAAACCTGTACAAAGTCTGTGTGTGTTGTGTTACACAATTCACATGGCCCTTGAAGTGGTAAACTAAGGGCCTGTGACATTGCACTCCATATGTTTTATGAAAATATGTTTATAAGTGTAAATATAATGTAACTGGAATATGCTTTATGCAAAAGGTTTCTTGTAAGGTATCTTGACAAAGCTTATAGCCTAATGAGTGTTCATCCTATTTGTATGAATGTATTGTTCTTGTATCTGAAGCTAGAAATATGAAGTATTACTCTGAAGTACTATTGTAACTATGCAAAGTGTGGGCCATTAATGGTGGTTTCGAATCTTGATGGCTCCCACTAACCAGGACAATTGGTTGTAAATGGCTCTGTTTACTTGTAAGCCTTCCTGTGTTCATGTGAGTCAGGCTGGAAAGAATGGAGGCTTGGAGTCCCACAGGACATGAGACCATGTCACCTGGTACTGGAATCCATCTTAAATCTGGAGCTTTTCCAATTATAAGGAGGGGTGGGAACCCAAAGAGACAAAGGATTCCCGCCTTGGGCCAAAGCTATAAAAGAAGGTGGAACAGAACAAAGGGGGCTGCAGTCATGAGAAAACCCCTAGTTACCACTTGATCTGGAACTAACAAGACCAGTCCAGGGGAAAAGATTGGGCCCAGACTAGGAAGGAGTCTAGTCTGTGAAAGAAACTTATTGGAACATTTCTGAGGGTTCGATTTACCTGAATTCAGTTTCTTAATGTATTAGGCTTAGACTTGCGTGTTTTGTTTTATTTGGCTTGATAACTTACTTTGGTCTCTGTGTTATCACTTGAAACCACATAAATCCTACTTTTTATACTGAATAAAATCACTTTTGTTTATTAGTAAACCCAAAGTAAGTGATTAATACCTGGGGGAGCAAACAGCTGTGCATATCTCTCTATCAGTGTTATCGAGGGTGGACAATTCATGATTTTACCCTGCATAAGCTTTATACAGAGTAAAATGGATTTATTTGGGGTTTGGATCCCATTGGGAGCTGGAGAGAGATGACCAGCTAAGCTGTTTTCAGTTAAGTCTGCAGATTTGGGGGCATGGTTCAGACCCTGGGTCTGTGTTTCAGCAGGCTTGCATGTCTGGCTCAACAAGACAAGGTTCTGGAGTCCCATGCTGGAAGGGCTCAGAGGTAGTTTCAGCATGTCAGGTGACAGTCCCAAGGGGGTCTCTGTGACCGAACCTGTCACAGGGCCCTCAGCACCTTTTCAGCTGGAGTCCTGCGAATGTGTGTGTTCAAACTACAGAGGAAGACTGAGGAGTCAACCCATGCTCCAGGGGGTTGGTAGTGAGTAGCATGGTCACAGTTTTCAGAAGGGGGTGCTAGACAGAGGGTTGCATCCCAAGAGTGGGCCTAGGGACCCCAAAGACAGGGGTGTAATACTTTCTCAGAGTGCTCAGGACTGAGTCACCTGGTTACCTCTCTGCTTCAATAAGGGAGAGACTTGCTGGTGCTAAACTGGGTATCAGCACTCTCTGTCACTTCAGTCTTTGAACCACCCAGACAATCTCCTCAGAAGCTGTGCCAGCCTTTACTTGCATTGGAGCTGCACCTCAATTCTGAGCCCCCTTGAAGAGTCCTCCCCTGCAGTATCCAGCCCCCCTCACTGGACACTCACAGAAATTACCAAGTATTCTGTAGTCAAAGAGGTAGTGTACACACACACCTGTTTGGGTCAGCTGAGGATTTGCACATAATATTACAGCACTGTGATGTATTTACAAAAAAAACCAAGAATAAGTCTATTAATAAAGAACAGATTTAAGTGTCACCAAGTAAAAATGCTGGAAAGTAGATATAATGACACTGAGTAAGGATAGTGGTTACTAATAAAACAAAAGTATAACACTCTTCTAAAAGACTAAAAATATAACTTTAGCAAGCTATATTTCTCTAGAAAAAGCAGTTTTCTCACCCTCAAAATCTTTCCGCAGAACTTTCTGGAGGACTTTCAATCACAACCATGATCCATAATAGTCGCAAATCACTCCCTTCTACTAAGAGTGCCCCTCAGTGAAATGGACAACAAACTGTCTTTTTGCTTCTCCTTTTCTTCCCCAAAACTAATTGTTTTTAATCCCAGATACAGGACAAGTCCTTCTGGTTGTAGTCTGCTGTATCCTCCCATGCTGGTTTCACATGGAGGTCAACCTGGCTTTTCCTGTTGACTTACATGTAAATGCAGTTCCCATTGTGTTTAGGCTTTTACAGTACTTAATTTAACTCAGAGGCCTTGGAAGACAGTAAATCAACATTTTTTATCTAGGACAAACTTGTTCATCAACTCTGCCTGTTTACATAATTTAAACATATTTTTTAGTACGTACATACAACTTATTCATGATCACCCATACATACATCATGCCATGTTTGACCAGTATGATATAAGCTTTCATTTGATAACTTACACGATCATCTGTACAGGCAAATACTCTTACAGCAATGTGGTTAGGAGTTTCTGTTACAGGACAACAAACCATTTGGCACTGTCAAGGTTCCTTCCCCACTCTGAAATTTAGGGTACAGATGTGGGGACCTGCATGAACACCTCTAAGCTTAACTACCAGCTTAGATCTGGTCTCGCTGCCACTATCCAGATTTCTGAGTTATCTGGAAAACTCTCAAATACTAGCTCCCTTTTCTGGATAGTCTTGAGAGACTTCTTCACCAAGTTCCTGGTGAACACCGATCCAACCCCTTGGATCTTAACATCCTTAACAAGTGGCCCTCCTTTCCCCCACCAATTCCTGGTAAGTCCAGATCCAATCCACTTGGATCTTAAAACAAGTTAAAATCAATCAGGTTCTTAAAAAGAAGGCTTTTAATTAATTAAAGAAAGGTAAAAATCATCTCTGTAAAATCAGGATGGAAAATACTTTACAGGGTAATCAGATTCACAGAGCCCAGAGGAACCCCCTCTAGCCTTAGGTTCAAGGTTACAGCAAACAGAGGTAAAATCCTCTCAGCAAAAAGGAACATTTACAAGTTGAGACAACAAAAATAAAACTAACACGCCTTGCCTGGATGTTACTTACGAGTTTGAAATATGAGAAACTGGTTCAGCAAGATTTGGAGAGCCTGGATTGATGTCTGGTCCCTCTTAGTCCCAAGAGCGAACAACCCCCAAAACAAAAAGCACAAACAAAAATCTTCCCCCCACCAAGATTTGAAAGTATCTTGTCCCCCTATTGGTCCTCTTGTCAGGTGTTAGCCAGGTTTCCTCAGCTTCTTACCTCTTTACAGGTAAAAAGATTTTGGTGTCTTTGGCCATGAGGGATTTTATAGTATTGTACACAGGAGGGCTGTCCCTTCCCTTTATAGTTATGACAGGCACTGAGGAGCTCTTGGGGTACCTGAGGCTGTGTTTGGATTCTGTTCAGACTCTGGAGGCTTAAAACATGCAGGGATTCAACAGCTGGATCCCCTCAAAGCAGTCTGGCGATAGCCAAGAGGGGGCACTCAACTAGAGTTTCACTGAATTTTCAGTGAAGAGCTAAAATCACATATGAACAGTATTGTAAAGACTGAGGCACACGTGTTTCTTAAGATTGAAAGACAACATAGCCCAAATTTCTAAAACTTTAGCCATTTGGATGTCTATCGTTAATGGCACCTAAATTTTACAATTTTGTCCTAAATTCACTTTCAAGCTTGAGGAACAGGTATACCACATGTAACTGTATGTGTATGTATATATATATATAATACACACTCACCAAATATTATCAACTGATCAAGTTTTGTAATCAGAAAAAAACGCACAGAACTACTGCTCTAACCAGACAATAATTAGCAAAAACTAGTAAAGGGCTCAGAGACCTGCCCACCTTACACACAGAAATGAATGGGACAACTTGAGTAGCACTTGGGACAAGGACTGATTTTTTGTTTTGTGTAATAAAAGGAGCAGGAGGCCCAAGACATTGGTGGAAGAACAGACTTTTAATACATTTTTGATCGCTTTGACTTTAGTCACATCCTTTCTGCCAAGGACAACACTATGCAGCCAACCAATGATGAAATCAATTGAGAATGAATCCCCTGACTCTGTTCCTTTTGATAGCTTCTCCTTTAAATATGTAGAGTTCTCTTTATTAGGCTCAAAGATAGCAAAGAATGTTTGAACATATTCTACTTCTCTTTACAAGATTAAAGAGCCATCAGGCTTTAAAGATTATCGCCAAAATTCATGACCTGCATTTGTTAAACTGACAAGAAGTATATTTTTTCCAGTCCTCTGGTAAACATGTTTGTTATAAAAAATAAAAGATTTTAATCTGAGTTTGTGGAACAAATGCCATAGAACAGCAGTTATTGGGGAAAAGTGTCCTAATTCCTACTTTTAAAATACAGTGCATCTGTACTAACCATATCATCATAGACACTCTACATAGAAGAGACCTAGTCAATACTCAGCCAATCTCCAAGTTGATGCAGGATTGCACCCTACACTACATTATCTACTGCTTTTCCTGTTAAAACTGTCAGAAATGTATTCCCAATTCTGTTTTTTAGGTTCATTTGGAATAAGACATTCCATATCATGTGTGTGGAGTATGGAAAAAGAGAACTTAGGAAGAATTAAGAACCTGGCCCACAAAATCTTATAGTTCACATTGATTGTACTGCTTTGTGTGGCAAAGGTGTCCTCCCATCCTTCCTGTCTAACAGGTATTCCTAAGTATAATTCATAAGGAGATTTGGAAGATTTTTTTGAAAAATCAGTTTCTCTTGTTATTTCCTCAATACTGGATGGCAGTTTTAGTTAAAACTGGTATGTTGCGACACTATGCAGTGACTATAACTGACTAGGATCCTATGTGCATTAGTCAGAGGGGATGGGCAACACACCTTGATGAGAAGATTACATACTACCCCTCAATGGACGAGACTCATCTCCAGCATCTGAAGCCTATGGCAGTTCAAATCACAGACAAGCCCCCACTGCTGTGATGGTCACCGAGCTGGCTGATGCTAGGGGATGAGCTAGAGATCTCATGAGCCTTCTGCTTGAACCATAATGCCAGGTCCTCAAGTTGGAAGCAGTAACAGAATCACATACTTGACTGATTGGACATAGAACACCCACTGACCAGTGAGTTACAACTATATACGGGAGTGCTCAGAGAATAGTTGAAAATGCCTGAAAATACTCAGAATGAAAAATTAGATTCAGTAAACAAAATTTCAAATGACCTGAGCCAGGAAAAACATTTCTAACTTGTTCATTATATTACATGTTCCAAAACCAAAACAGAAGATAAAAAACATGTAACAGCAGATCTTTGAACTTGTAGCTGAACAGCTTGTTCTTACATTGCTTGGTATTTGTCAGCCAAATGATGCAGAATGGCTAAAATAGGTAGGCCTGTTATACATACAGTGGAGTAAGCAGAACCATAGGGCTATACACAGGGGAATTGATATAGAACAAGTGCAGTTTCAAAGGACGTCATTGCAAATTAACTCAGCAGAATGATGACTAATGTAGTGTCATGTAACTTGCAGTGAATACTGTAACTGTTATTTATACAATAATTCGGACTGGATAGGACCTCTGCTGACTCATCTGCTCTTTTCTCCAGTGTCATAATCAGATTAATTTTAATTATTCCTAAACCAACCCTGACCAATATGGGTTAATGCTGAATATATTCAATGAATGAGGTTCCATGTCCTCCCTTACTGACATATTCCACTAGCTGACTTATTATGGCTAAAAAGTTTTTCGTAATATTTAACCTATATATTTGCTGATGCAGTTTCAGTCATAAGAACATAAGAATGTCCATATCGAGTCAGATCAATGGACCTTCTAATCCAATCTCCTGTCTTTCAAGAGTGGCCAGCATAGGCACCAACTCCGTGGGTGCTCCGGGACTGAAGCATCCATGGGGAAAATTGGTGGGTGCTGTTCAGCCACCGGTAGCCAAGCTCCCACCCTGCCTCCCCGCCCCAGCTCACTTCTGCCTTCTTCTCTGAGTGTGCTGTGTCCCTGCTTCTCCTCCAATTGCTTGCCGCCGCAAAACAGCTGTTTTGTAGCATAACAAGTTGTGGGAGGGAGGGGTGAGGAGCGGGAACATGGTGTGCACAGGGGAGGAGGTGGGGAAGAGGCAAGGCAGGGGCGGGAACTTGTGGAAGGAGTCCAGTAGAGGCAGGGAGGGGGCAGAGTTGGGGAAGGGACTTTGGGCAAGGGGTTGGAGTGGGGGTGGTAGGTGGGGCAGTGTGGAGTCAGGGTGGGGGCAGGGCTGGGGGTGGTCAAGCAGACACTGGCACCAGGAAAAGTTGGCACCTGTGGTGGCCAGTGTCAGATGTTTCAGAAGGAATGAACAGAACAGGGCAATTATTGAATGATCCATCCCCAGTCACCTAGTCCCAACTTCTAACAGTCAGAGATTTAAGGAACCCCAGAAGAAGGGGGTGCCTCCCTAACCATCTTGGAACCATCATCCATGATCCTATCGAATTATTTATTTTGAACCCATTTATAATTTTGGCCTTCACAATAGCCCCCGGCAACAAGTTCCACAGGTTGACTGCATGTTGTAGGAAGAAGTATTGCCTTATGTTTGTTTTAAACCTGCTGCCTATTAATTTCAATGTTTAACATCATTCATGATTGTATAGAGTATGATCATATACCCTTCTCCCCTTAATTATCTCTTTTGAAAGCTGAACAGTCCCCGTATTTTTAATCTTTTCTCCTACAGAGGTTGGTCTATGTCCGAAATCATTTTTGTTGCCCTTCTATGTACCTTTTCCAATTCTAATATATCTTTTTTAAGATTGGGCAACCACATCTGCACAGTGGGCCTACCATGGATTTATATAGTGGCAATTTGATATTGTCTGTCTTATTAGCTATCCCTTTCCAAATGGTTCCTAACATTGTTAGCTTTTTGGATTGCTGTTGCACATTGAGCAGATGTTTTCAGAGAACTATCCATGATGACTCTAAGATCTCTTTCTTGAGTGGTAACAGCCAATTTAGACTCTACCATTTTGTATGTGTAAGTGGGGTTTGAATGAATGCCTCCCTGACAGCTAGCTGGGAAGGGGAGAGACTTTGGGTGTGTTTATGTAAACAGAGTTTGCTCCTGCTCTGCTTAGATATTCAGCAGAGAGAGAGAGAGAGAGGTGTCAATGGGATGTAAACCCCAAATAAATCTGTTTTACCCTGTAAAAGCTTATACAGGGTAAACTCATGAATTGTTTGGCCTCTATAACGCTGATAGAGAGATATGCACAGCTATTTGCACCCCCTAGGTATTAATACATGCTTTGGGTTAATTAATAAGTAAAAAGTGATTTTATTAAATATAGAAAGTAGGATTTAAGTGGTTCCAAATAGTAACACTCAGAACAAAGTGAATTACCAAGTAAAATAAACTAAAACATGCAAGTCTATCTCTAAGAAAACTGAATACAGATAAAACCTCACCCTTAGAGGAATTCCAGTAAACTTCCTTTTACAGACTGGTGTCCTTCTAGTCTGGGTCCAGCAATCACTCACACCCCCTGTAGTTACTGTCCTTTGTTCCAATTTCTTTCAAGTATCCTTGGGGTGGAGAGGCTATCTATTTAGCCAGCTGAAGACAAAATGGAGGGGTCTCCCAGGGGTTTAAGTAGACTTTCTCATGTGGGTGGAGACCTCTTTCTCTCTCCTATGCAAATTGCAGCTCCAAGATGGAGTTTTGGAGTCACATAGTCAAGTCACATATCCATTCATGCATGACTGAGTTTCTTACCAGCCAAATTACATTCCTGGGAAAGGTCTGATGTGGATTGGTATCTTTAAGTTCATTGTTGGCTGAAATGGTTCTTGACTGGGCACTTAATTTGCACATTCCTTTCTCAAGAAGCTGACCAAATGCTTTACTAAGGCTACTTAGAAATCAAGCAAGTATACAGCCAATATTCCTAACTGCAAGTACAAAAATGATACATGCATACAAATAGGAGGAATGTATTCAGTGGATTATAACCTTTACATAGGTATGTTACATGGCATATGTAGCATAAAACATTTTCCAGTTATATCATATATACATTCATAAGCATATTCCCATGAAGCCTTATGGGGTACACTGTCACAGCTATATAATGTATATGCTGAGAAAGAAGAAAGATTTCTCTGATGTAACAAACCCATCAAGAGGTGAATTGTACACCTTTACCAGAAAATTGTTAATAAATAAATGCAAAGTAAATAGATTTGCTATAGATCAGGAAGATTTGGAAATGAAAATTCAGGGAACACTTGATTCTGGTGTGAATGTACCAAAATAGTTATATATTAGGACATATCTATCAAAGGTAAGATATCAGGAAGGACTAAATTTCATATGTCATCTAAAATTGTGCCTTCAAGTTGTGTACACACCAGTCAAATATCTAGATACCAACAGTAACTACCCAATACAAAATATGTGGGACCATTTATTGGGGGGCAGTTTGGAAAACTTGTTCTGAAGTGTCTAGAGATCCTCTAGACATTATTAAAATGAACATAAACTCAGAGTGGAATGGCTGCATGTACTATGTCATATGGAAAATATAATTCAGAGGAATGTATAATAGGACATATACTTGGGCAATATAGTGCTATTTCCTGAGACATCTCAGCACAATGACATCTTTTGGAGACAGTAAATGGGAAACAATGGCATGAATGGAAGTTAAACAACAAACTGGGCCTAGTTACAACTATAAATCCGGACTAAATCCATGGACCTTAATGACATTACACTGGATTTAACTGGAAGCTGAATTTGTATGCGGTCTACAAAGGTAAGGTCAAGTCACATGACTTTAATCTTAAACTCATATTGGAAGTGTGGGAAATATTGTTTTAGGGTAAAACTAGTGAAAATGAATTGGAGTTATTACTATCATACACTTATGGTGAAAGGAATAAGAGAAAGAGTGAATATTGACATTGTATGGAAAGTAGCACATATTAATTTAAGTGACACTAGCACCCACTATTCCTAATCCAGAGGAAAACAGAGTCCCTGCCTTGCAGAATTTACAGCATAAGGGTATGTCTTCACTGCAGAGTTAACTTGTTATCTACACGTTAGTTATGTCTCTCGTGTTAACCTAGTTTGAGTCAGAGCACCCAGACTGTGAAACAATAGTCAAGCTGCTGCATCCACACTAACTCTGAATTCACTCATGTGTGGCATTAAGATTTCTGAGGACATTTCCTATGCCTCTTTGCACTTCATTAAGCTGTACCTCTCTATGAATTCTTTCCCAGTGAATTGTGGGAGAAAGTCTCTGTCCTTTATGGGTACACAAGGGGAATTATGGGAATTTGAGAACTAGCAGCACTGAAATGGAGCTAGCCTGCATCCACACTACAGACTGGTAGTGTTAGCAGCTGACAAATTGTGCTCACTTGAGCTTTAGATTATATCTACTAGTGAGCCAGCCAACCTGAGTTACAAGCAACACCACATTTGGCTTAAGAGTTTTGTGTGTGGACTGGACTCAAGTTAGGGGAAACTCTTGAGTTGTAACTCCAGTTAACTCTTTATGGAAGACAAGGTCTAAAAAGACACAACACAGACAACAGGTGTAACTTGTCCAGCTAAAGTGATTAAGGTGATGGTGGGCACAGGTCTTACCGGCTCTGTTATTTTTATTATTATTTGTTGATTTTAGTGGGGGTTTGGAGATGGGCACTAGGGATTGAAGTGGAAAAAAGAAGAGATTATTGGAGAAAGAGATGCAAGTGGGGAAAGGAAGAAGAAACTGATGGAGACATGAAGAAAAAGAAGGGACAGGACAAGAGAAGGAAGATGACAAGCATAATGCGCAGGGAGAGTGAGGCTGGGAAGCTGAAGGGTTGTAAGTGGTAGGAGGGGGACAGAAGGAAAGTGGAACCAGTGACTATGACAATACAGAAAATGAGGACAATGTATGCAGAGACCAATTTTAAGAACTGAGTGAATGATGATGCCTGGAGGCTGTGAAAGCTCCTCACAATTGCTGCTGAAAGGGGCCTGTCATAGCTTCCTACTCAGATTTGAACCTTAGCATTCATAACCTGAGAAGCTAGCATGAACCCCTCTAAGCTTAATTACCAGCTTAGATCTGATAGGCTGCCACCAACCAGGAATCAGTGCCTGGTACACTTAAGCCCCCCAAAACTTCCCTGTGGGACCCCAAGACTCAGATGCCCTGAGTCTACAACAAAGGGAAATAAACCATTCCCCCACCTCCCTCCCACCCAGAATTTCCTCTCTGGGCTAACCTGAGAGTGACTGATGCAACCTCTTTACATCACAATACCAAGAAGCATGTTCCTCTCTCCACAAAGAGACAAACCAAAGACAAGGAAACAGAAAAGATTCTATCTCTCTTCCCCCTTAGCTTCTTCCCGCCCTGGGACACTAGGAGAGTTAAACACAGAGAGCAGCTTTTTTCCCCTCCCCCTGTCTTTCCTTTCTCCCACCAATTTCCTGGTGGGTCAACTAGAAAAAAAATCAACAGGTCTTAAAAAGCAAAACTTTTAATAAAAAAAGAAAAGAAAGATAGAATAACGTTCTCTGTAATCTAGATGGTAAATACAGGGTTTTCAACTTATAGAAAATGAATAAACAATAGAAAAGGGATAAACAGCCTTATCCAAAAACAATACAATTTAAAGTACTTATAGCCAAATACACATAAAGACTCCACCAGCCAGATACACAGATGCAAATACAGCAAAACAATTTAAAAGACTATACTTTTGCTAACTTTGTACTTACACCTGGGAAACAGAAGATTAGAAGGACTGGAAATAGACCCTCTCATAGCTGAGAGAGCACAGAACAGACAAAGACCCAAGACCAAGAAAAACCCACAAATTCCCTCCCTTAAGCTTTGAAAAATCCAGTTTCCTGATTGGTCCTCTTGTCAGGTGGTTGGTTCCCTTTGTTAACCCTTTACAGGTAAAAGAAACATTAACCCTTAGCTATCTGTTTATGACAGGGGCCTCGGGATCTAGTGACCCAGGTACATCCTTCTGGGTCTTGTGGTGGCAGTGGAGCTGGGAGGCAGCCAATGCAGACTGCTTTAGACCAGGAGCTCTGAGGCTTGGGGATTTCCAGAGATCTCCCCCACACGTTCTTTCTGGCTGCTGCTGCTTCCAAACCTGATTTAGCAGTCACTGTTTTTTTCTTTCCATTTTTGGCCAATGTGAGAGGTTTCATATATTTTCTTGCCCTTCAGATAACCTTGTCATGTTAAAAATGACTGTTATGAAACTTTTTCCATTTCCTGGGGAAATATTGTATGTTAATACTGTTCTTATCCTTTTTTAAAAACATTTTTATCTGCAATGGATTTTGCCAAATCTAATTTTTAGAGCCTTACGTTTATTGTCTTAGGTTCTATTCATAAATGTTTCACTGGGCTCCTTTTTTCCCATGATGCACAATGCACTTTCAAGAAAAGTACAGTTAATAGCATTTTGTTATGGCTGCATAAAAAGGCAGTCAGTGTGGCCCAGCAGATAGGGTGCAGGAGTGATTCAGGCTTTGCCATTGACTTAGGCAAATCAATTAACCCATTTGTGCCTCAGTTTCTTCCTGACAATATTAACCATCACTAATCTTTGTTAAGTGGTTTGAGATCCCCAGGTGAAAAGCACTATGCATCAATGCACAATAGTATTATTAGTGGATCTCTTGAACAGGATTGGACACCACTCCTCTTCTACAGAAATAAGGTATGTGGTACACAATTCTACCTTTCCATATTGCTGGAACTGAATACTGACATCTTTTAGCTTTCCCAAGGACTGACGTCGATGAGGAGGAGGCTGACAGCAAACTTGCTGAAGGCCAGCCCAGACAAGATGGAAGTCAGAAGTAGAAACGCTGGCAGCAATTTGTAGTGACTATGCCTGCACTTTTAATTTGGTATGTGTGGGCACTCTTTTAGTGATATGGTCTGGAGACTGGGGGTCATATTCAGTCTCTCTCTGGTCCTGGAAACCCAGAGGATGGCAGGGGCTCTTAGTGCTGTCTTTTATCCAGATTTGCCCAAGAGACTGGGACTTCTCCTCTCCTGTTCAGAGCTTACCACAGAGATTCTCACTTGTTTCATCTCCTGGATATGTAAGTGATTGGGGCTACCCTTAAAGATTCAGAAGGTGCAAAATACCATGATATACTTCCTAAATTGGATGGATCACTGTGAACTCATGTCACCAATCATCCATGTTCTGCATTGATTACTTATTTGCTTTTAGGTACAAACCCATGATTTTTAAGCCTCTAAATGGTCTTGGACCTAGCTGCCTTGAAGATTTTCTCTTCCTATAATGTATGTCTTCCACACAATTAAGATTTGATGGGCAACTTTTGATGTAAATTCCTGGAATTTCATTGCCCAGCAGTGACAGAAGGCCCTCACCTGCAGAGTTTGCTCTCTTTTGGCAGTCTGCCAGAGCCACATTTTAATTGCAAATCTGCTTAATTAGGCCATTGCTTAACTATTATGGCAAACCCTACTGTCTAGTCCTTTATAATAACTAAATCTTTAACTGAGAGACTATTTTTATGTTGATTGCATGAATTAGTGTCACAGTACCAACCTACCATGGCTATGATCACTATGTACCAATAAACTTCTAAAATAGAACAGAACAAACAAGAATGAAACAAAGATGCTCTAGATAAACCCTAGTTAACAAGAACTAATTCTTCCACTCTACTCCATGCTGATAAGGCCTCAGCTGGAGTATTGTGTCCAGTTCTGGGAGCCACATTTCAAGAAAAATATGGACAAATTGGAAAAAGTCCAGAGGAGAGCAACAAAAATGATTAAAGGTCTAGAAAACATGAGCTATGAGGAAAGATTGAAAAAATTGGGTTTGCTCAATCTGAAGACGAGAAGACTGGGGGAGAGGCATGAAAACAGTTTTCAAGTACATAAAAGGTTTTTACAGGGTGGGGGTAAATTGTTCTCCTTAATCTCGAGGATAGGACAAGAAGCAATGGCTTAAATTGCAGGAAGGAGGTTTAGGTTGGACATTAGGAAAAAATTCCTAATTGTCATGGTGGTTAGCCCTGGAATAAATTGCCCAGGGAGGTTGTAGAATCTCCATCATTGGACATTTATAAGAACAGGTTAGACAAACACCTGTCTGGAATGGTCTAGTTATTACTTAGTCCTGCCTTGAGTGAAGGGATTGGACTAGATGATCTATTGAGGTGCCTTCCAGTCATACTCTGCTATGATTGCATGCTGTTGTAAATGCAAAGTTCAACCACCTACTTTGCACTGGAAAGAGGTAGTTGTCTCTAGCACAGCCCCAAAAGTTAGCCTTGATGACCAGGAAAGGAGATGGCCAGAGCAGCCAGAGACCACACTGAGTCGATGCCTCTCACAAATGAGTACCACTGACAAAGCTCTTTTGGAGCCTCTAGAGGATGAGAGAAGCTGATTCTTATTCTAGTGGAAAACCTGAGCGAGCGGTGGCAGTGCAAATGCCTGCCTGTTCTTAGGCCACGTCTACACTATGGGATAATATTGAATTAGCTAAAATTGGTTTCTTAAAACTGATATTATAAAGTCGAGTGTGCGCGTCCACACTAGGCACCTTAATTCGATGGTGTGCGTCCATGGTCCAAGGCTAGTGTCGATTTCTGGAGCGGTGCACTGTGGGTAGCCGTTCCGTAGCTATCCATAGTTCCTCAGTCTCTCCCTGCCCTTGGAATTCTGGGTTGAGAGCCCAGTGCCTGATGGGGCAGAATCATTGTCGCAGGTTGTTGGGTACAGCCTCACCCCTCCCTTTGTGAAAGCAGCAGACAACCATTTCGCGCCTTTTTCCTGGGTGAACTGAGGCAAACGTCCATAGCACAGCAATGCCAGTGAACCCTGCTGAGTCCAATAACGCTATCGTGAACGGGTCAACAACTGGCACTCTCGTGCTGTCTATGCTGAACCAGATGAACTGCAAGCAGGAAGAGAGAGGGCGGCAGTTACAGGTAGCGCAGAGGCGACTGAGAGCAATGAGGACATCGGACATGAATTCTCACCTAACCGCAGGCCCCCTGCGTTTGGAGCTACTGCTGTAATGGGGCAGATTCTACCCATTTGAACGCTGATTGGGCGCTGGGAAACAAGCACAGACTGGTGGACCGCATAGTTTTGCAGGTGTGGGAACATTCCAGTGGCTGCAAACTTTCCATGTGTAAAGAGCACTTTCTTTTGAACTTTGGACATGCTTTCCCCTGCCCTGAAACCCTATACATAACTAAGATGAGCAGCAGCCCTCACAGTGGAGAGAAGCGAGTGCAAATACCCTCGGAAGCTTGCAAGGCCGGACAGCTACCGTCAGTCGGGAATCAATTTGGAGTGGGCAAATCTACGTTTGGGGGCTGCTGTGAATGCAAGTACCCAAAAGCATCATTAAGCTGCTGCTACGAAAGGTGTGACCTTGGAAACGTGGCAGGTGAATAGTGGATGGCTTTGCTGCAATGGATTCACCTAACTGTGGAAACCCATATCCTATCTTGGCCCAGATGCCAGGCACCCAGTACGAACCGCAAGGGTACTTCAATGGTGCTGCAAGCACTGCTGGATCACAAGGGACGTTTCACCAACATCACTCGTGGCAATGGCCAGGGAAAGGTTCATACGCTCGCGATCTTCAGAAGCAACTACTCTGTTTTTTTAAATGGCTGCAGCAAGGGAATTACTTCCCAGACCAGAAACATAACCTGGGAGTTGAAAAGCCTGTAGTACCTGGGTGACCCACTATCCTTGTGGCCAGGGCTCATGAAGCCCCATACCACAGGCAGCCTGGACAGTGGTCAGAGGCTGGTCAACTACAGGCAGAGCAAGTGCAGGATGGGTAGAATAGAATGTGCATTTGGCCGTTTTAAAGCGCTGGCGAAACATTACTTTACTTGCTCAAGACCTCAGCCAAACCAATGGTTCCCGTTGTTATTGCTGCTTGCTGTGTGCTCCACAATCTCTAGTTGAGAGTAAAGGGGAGACATTTATGGCCGGGGTGGGAGGCTGAGGGCAATCCCCTGGCCGCTTGATACGAGCGCCAGAGACGCAGGGTGATTAAGAAGCACACCAGGGAGCGTGCACCATCAGAGAGCCTGAAAACAAGTTTCAGCACGGGCCAGTACGGTGTGACTGCTGTGTTTTGTTCCCCTTGATGAATCCTCGCCCCCTTTATTGACTCATTCTCTGTAAGCAACCCACCCTTCCCCTTTACTTACAGTTGCTGAAGGAAATTAAAGTCGGGGATCGTTTAAAAATCATGTATCTTATTAAAAGTCATCAGTATTGTTTAAAAATAATTCTTTATTAAAAAGCATTCCCGCAAGCACCCCACCCCTCCCTTTGGATGTATTCTTTATTAAAAAGTATTTATAAAAAGAGGCAGAGGAATTATCAAGGTATCCCTGCCTGCGTGCTTTGGCGGGATGAGAGGAAGAAAAGGCCATAAGCTCATTTCAACGTAATGACAGCCTTGCTTGGGACTGTGCCAGGGTTGACTGGGCGGGTGCAGAAAGCCTTCCCCCACGCGTTCTTACACGGTCTGGTGAGGGAGATATGGAACGTTGGGGGAGCCTTTGAGGTGTGTGAACATGGGCTCAGCGGCGCTCTGTAAGCCCACTCTTCCTGAAGATCCACCATGCGTTGGAGGTATCAGTTTGAGCACACAGCAAGCTGCAGCCGTAGCATCTCGCACCCCTGAATTTTCCGCCACACCCTTCATCTCGGAGGTCCTCCCTATCCTTCCTGTACTTGGCACTTCTTACTTGCTAGCACATTCTCCACTCGTTCTTGATGAGCTCTGTCTGCGTGTTACTTCCAATTGATTTCTGAGAAATATTTCATTCTGAATTTAGCGCTACTCCTCTCGTCGGGGAGGAGTACAGAAATCGATTTAAAGAGCCCTTTATATCGATATAAAGGGCGTTGTAGTGTGGACGGGTACAGCGTTAAATCGATTTAACGCTCTTTAAATTGATTTAAATGCGTAGTGTAGACCAGGCCTTATAGTGAATCCCATTGGGATGCAAAGGAGTTCAGTGGGAAAGAGAGGTGTAATCTACTGGTACTGTGCTGGTATCTGTATGCCTTAGAGCACTGCATTTCTTTGGGGTGAGCAATAATATAAAAATATGCACTATATCTTTAGGGTTAATATTAGCAAATTCTGGAGTTTTTGTTTAATTTGCAGTGGCATGTCATCCAGGCTGCTTTTGATGTTTGTGTCTGCATATTCACACAGAGCACATTCATTTCATTTTGCAGTGTCTTCATTTTCTGCTACAATGCCTCTCTTGGCCAGGCATTGTCAGTAATTTTCATGGTCATGAACAAAGCCTTAAATATACCTCAGTTTTGTTCTGTACTGCATACCAGCTACTATTTATAGTCTGGTCAGAGATTTTATTCCCACAGTCATCTCTATTGTTTCACCTCTAAAATCACCACTGTCACCATAGCACCCATTCAGAATATTTGCCTGAAAATGGAATTCTTACTAACAACCCCTTTGGACTCATTTGTGTCATATTATCAAAGAAACACTATTTCACTTGTGGAGGCCAGAGAAAGAGGCAACTTTCCCTAGCTCCAGAGCTGCAGCTGCCAGGGAGATACCCACCTCTTCCCAGCCTCAGCTATGTGGCTGATGTGGCAGGGGAAATACCCACTGCCTTCTCAGTCCCAGCACGGGGGCTGCAGCAGTGGGGAAGAGAGGGAGAGATCCCCATGCTTCCCAACCCCAGCTCAGTGGATGCCGCATTAGAAAGGTAAGACTACCTATATTAAAATATGAGTTGTGTGATTTTATTTGTAGAACAAAAAAAGTCAATTATTAAGTTTTTTTATATACATAGTGCTTTTATCCAAAGCACTTTACTAGTTATCTAATGGTACAAACAACATTTGGAAAGATCATTAAGTGGTCCGCCGAGACCTTCAGTGATTTTCAAGTGGTCTGTGAAAAAAAAAGTTTAAGAACCGCTGCCCTACAACAACTCACCGCAACACATTGGCTGCAGGCAGGAGAGGGAGCCGGTGCAGAATAGGCAATACAGGCTTTTCTATTGTTAATCCAAATGAATTTTTTCTGACACTGATTAGATAAGAAACGTGTGTTCAAGAGGGGTAGAAGAGGAAGACATGCTTGTGATTCTGATGCAATGCCAGGGCATGTCTAATAACAGCAACAAATCATCCTTGCATGATGAATGCCCAGCAATTCTCCCCAGGACTCATAGACCTTAAGGTATGCATTTGATACACGGAAAGCAGAAGCAGCTTTATCTTCCACAGCCAAAAGGTATCAGAAACATTCTAGTTTTGTTTTAATGAAACAATGGAGTCCTCCCATTACAGTAAGCATCAGACTCCTCACATCCATCCGCCTGCCATGTAGTGATACTGCACCCTTCACTCTTGTACCCGAGCACAAAGTTTCCTTTTATTCTACCCCATTGTTTGGTCTTGCCCATTCCCTCAGGTGATAGCAGACTGGTCTCCCACTATGGACTCCTCAGTATCAACTTCATGCAATGAGATCACATGTTACTACCTTCCATTTGAGTTACACAAACATTGGATTTACACAGGGTATAAACATAATAGAGTGATGAACTGTAAGCATTTTGCAATGTAATTTTCTTGTAACAGGAAATTTATGGGGCAGTACAGTTAAGCGGGCTATCCAGAGGCTCAATAAATACAGTTTGTCGCTATGTCTAAAGGAAACAAGACATAAGGTGGATTAAGTGTTACCATAGTTCTATCATCTCTGTCATTACACACATGATTATAAGGACTGCCTTGTTTAAAAATCTTTTTGAAGTCAAAACATGGATAAAGCTAATCTGTAAAGGAAACAATCTTTTTCTCTCTCCTTATGTAATGGTTGTACTTACAAATTCTAAAGAGGCTGAAATGTGGCGTTCTAAACAAACTATTGAACATGCAGCTGGACTGCAGGAAATGTAACTAGTGTAAACACCACAGCCATCATCCCTCAACGAGGGATGGACCCACAAAGCAAAGTTATGATTTGGATCAGGATCTAGAGCACAGTATCTCAAAGTTTAGGGAGGTTAAGGTCCAAGCCTTTGGCTTAACCTACTGGATGCAGACACAAAGTTTGGATCCAGGTCCAGATCCAAACTTCTCCATAGCTTGGGGACACTCAAGACAAAGGCTTTTGGTTCAGGTCCATCTCTGTTTAACACCATCTGAATCCTTAAATGTTTGATGATTGAGCTGTAAATCTCAAAGGTTGTATACTCCATGGCTCCTCATACCCCTTCCACTACGTCCCTGTAGGTGGCACTTCAGAGGCTACGGTGGCAATTAAAACACAGTGAGAAGGAGCACAGAGAATAGAGAATGGGGAGGAAGGAGACAGTTTTGCCAAAAGAGGAAATGAGACATTCAAGAAAGCAGATAAGGTACAGATAGCAGTGAGAACATGGAAATCGGAGCAAGTATGGTGAGTGGAGGAAAAGGCAGCAAGGTAGTAGAGGAGCAGAGCAAGGGAGAAAGGTTATAAAGGAAGTAGGGAAAGGAAAGAGTGAAAACAGAAGGAGTGGCCACAGTCAGTTGTGGGAGGAAGGAGACACCAGATGGAGTGTTGGGGTAGGAGCACAGAAACTAGGGGAAAGAGGAAACAAAACAATAATTATTTGCTGTGATTTTCAGCAACAGGCCCCTGATTCAGCAAAGTATCTAAGCAGGTGCTTCACTTAAAGCACGTGTTTAAGAGTCATTGAAGTTGATAAATTAAAATTAAGCAGAAGCTTACAAGCTTTACCGACTTGGTCCTAGAACAGAAGGCGAATTAGAAACAGAAAATGGCCACCCTGCCCCAAATGCCTGCACATTAAACAATTCTGTTTCTAATGGTGTGTGAAATTAACTGGTCTTCATTTACATTAGTACTGCATTAGTACTGCACTTCACCGTGCTGCAAATATAATCATGCCTATTACTTCTCCCCATTTTGCTTCCCCTGTGCTTCTTCTTAGCAAAGGTACGCAATAGCACTGCCTGACGTTCTCATTCTTAAGTCTTTTTCTCTCACGCAATATATCTATTTTCCTGGTGTACTAGGAAGTGCTGAATACTGAGATAAGCAGCTGTAAAAGGACAACCATACCAATAAGGGAAGAGTGTGTGTGGGTGGGTGGGTGG
>NC_133770.1:257774972-257962908 GCF_003597395.2 Chelonoidis abingdonii | reverse complement strand
GTTTCATATATCCCCTCTCATTAGGTCTACTGTTGTAGTAGCATTCCATCAATTCCAGGTTCTCTTGTCTTATCCATGAATGGTTTGTTCCAGTAGCCCACTTATCGTCAGATTGTCCTGGTTCCTCAACATCTGGCGCAGACCTTGTTAATCCGGGCGACGTCCGAGCCGGTATGACGCTTCTAGTTCTTGTCACTCTCATCTTTGAGGTAGGCAGGTGAAGCGTTAAGGGGTCTTTTGCCCAAGGACCCCTACTGGAAAGTTGGGTACCAACTGGGATTTGAACCCCAGTCTCTCGTATCAAAGGGCAGTCTCCCGTATCAAAGGGCAGCGCTCTTAACCACTGTGCTATCCAGTCACTATAAATGTTTATATATATGAAACTTTTGTGAAAAATGGAACCGTGCCAAAATTCACACGTTCCCATGGAAGATTTCAGTTTGGATGAAACAACATATTCTAAAGAAAGAAGTTCCACTGAAAAATTTTCTGCCAGCTCTATTCACTCCACTTGCCCTCTATCCTTCCCTTTTCCACTTCCCTTCAGTATCCCTTCTCCCTTCCTGATTAGGTAATTCCTTCCCAAGAAAACCTCACACTTAAAAGAGTAACAGACCAAGAAGAAATCATAGAACTAACACATGCTGGTTGTGCCATTCCATTGATCACTGAATGTATGTTATATCCTTTCTGTCTTGTCTATTTAAACTGTAAATTCTTCCGGGCAAGGACAGCTTCTTACTGTATGTTTGTACGGCACTTAGCACCGTGGGACCTTGATCTCGGTTGGGGTTCAAAGGTCCTACCATAATGCAAGTAATACAAAACTAAATAAATCTAAACTGCACTTATCAAAATAACATCCTCATCTGAAAAGCCCTTCACATAGGAAAAGTCCCATTAAAGTCAATGGGAGTTCCATAATCTTAGTGTGCAGGATCCAGTCCTGAAAGTACAAAGTACATTCTTTGATGCTGCATCTTTACTGACTTGGTTCATTTATTAACTGATTCTCAAAAGTTCAATAGTTTGCCATAGAACCCCTGGTCATTACTGACAATTAATGAATTTCTTTTGTGTGTCATTTTCTGTGTGTAAACATCAGTGATAAGATCAGTTACACAGGCCTGGGGATGGTGTTGGTATGTGTTAGTTAACTGCTGCTGTAGTATGTGGAGAAAAGACATAAGAAAGCACTGATTTGGTGCACAGGGACAGAGTAGGGAAATATGACCCCGGCCACTGCACATGGTATCCCATGACTTTCAGCTGAATAGCCATGTGATAATTCTCTGTAATCTTAGCTGCCACAGGTTCAAAGAAATGTAGGTGGGGAGAGCAGTTTCCTAGGAAAGGATTCTGGGTCTGAGGAAGATTCATTACTATTGTTTATCAGAGTAGTGCTTTGGGGGTGGGGCCAACAGAGAAGGGGGCCTCACTGTATTAGGCACCGGGCAGACACAGAGTAAGAGACAGTCCCCGCCCACAGAGTTTTACATACAGTAGGAAGCCAAGGAGAGAAGTGGAAAGAGAGAGCCAAGAAATTGGTGCCCCCTACACGTTACTTACACCAACTCTGTCTGTCCCTACATGAACAAGTGTCTGTTTTAAATCATTTCAGTTACAGAGATAGGCATGTTCAAATATATCCACTTAGATTTCAGTGCCCATTTGCCATTAAGTTATTACAGTTTTAAGGTAGGTCAGATTTGGGGCAAAATGATTGGATATGGTACTGCTGCTTTATCCACCTGGCTACCACTGCTGAACATTGCCCCACATTCAGAAGGCATTTTTCCAACTGAAAAGGAGAGTGTTAACATGTGACTGTTAAGATAAGAAAACTGCTTTGAAGTGTCTTAGGATAATAACGATTGTACTATGTGGAATACATGAACACAATGATGTAACTTCTTACTGAAGCTTGGCCTGAAATAGAGTGAATAATATTGACTTTATAGATCTTAGTGGAACTAGGATATTTGTATGATTGAATACTTGTTTGAATGGCTGGAGAGCAGCCAAATGCTGGCTGAAAAATACATATGGATTAACTGTTATTTTTTTTAAAAAGCCTTCTGTTTAGATATACACTTCTGGGCTTATCCAAAAATGCAAGCAAAAGACTCTTGTCCTTCAAATGTTGTAAAATTTGGCTGGTACTTCCTGTTCACAAATATTTTTGAAGCTTCAAAATATTTTTCCTCACAATTTTCCTCATTGATTCTTCTGTGTTTTGAAAGGAATTGAAATGAACACTTCTGAATTAAAACACAAATGTATAGAATCATGCCAAGAAGTGGCAGTATGGATGGTACCAGCCCAACTCTAGAACTACAGACTTGTCTTCACTACCGGGGTAAGTCGACTTAACTTACGCTGTTCCAGCTGTGTGAATAACGTAGCCTGAGTTGACATAGCTTAGGTCGACTTACCCCGGTGTCTTCACTGCACTATGTAGATGGGAGATGCTCTCTGGTTGACTTCCCTTACCCTTCTCAGAGAGGTGGAGTACTGGGGTTGACCAGAGAGTGCTCTGCCATTGATTTAGTGAGTTATCAATTGCAGCAGAGTCGATCTCCCCTGTAGTGAAGACAAGCCCTAAAATATGTCAGTTTACAGATAGCTCAGGCCATTTCTTAATGAGCAGAGACTTCTCAGACAGTCTCACCTACACCTGCCAATGTTACACACAAGGCAGTCGTTACCTCAGACCTAACAGGGATCTCATAGTTTCTGCACAGCCCTCAGAAGGACCCAGTGTTGAAGTGTCCCATACTTCTAAACTTTTGGATGCCAGAACTAACCTATCAGAGAAATCTTTAAAGTGAGTGGGTTATTGCTTTGTTGAGTGGGTTATTGTTTCAATGCAGACCGCCCCCCCCACATCTGAAGGAAGTGCTAGATACCTGCTCCATGAGAAGGGGAATGGACTAACCCAATAGATGAGCTCCTGCAACCCAATACTGGAACACCATGAAAAGAATGTGGATCATTTGAACACAGCTAGCTTAGAAGTGACATTTCTCTAGTTCATCATATCCAGGCAAGTAAAACCCTATAGGAAGAAGAAAAATTCAAAACTTTGCGAGCAGGCCAGAGTTCTGAGAGCAAACATGGTGAGCCCTTTGTACAGGATGCTGAGCTGCTTGGAAGCTGAACTAGATTTATAACACCTGTGTCACATGCAGTGACATGTAAATACTTGATTGAGGTGGCAGAGTCTGGAATGTTACTTTGTATTCACAGCTGCTGGCAGGAGTCTGAGTATTCAGCTGACAAGGCGGAAGAGTCTTGTCATGTATCTGGTCCTCACAAATCCTTCTCCTTGGAGGATTTATAAACGTTTCTTTCTTCATGCCAATAGAAATGTTCATCATCATTTATACTGGCACTGGCCAGAAATACCAATAAAGCCAGAAACTTTTGTTGCTTTTTTTTTTTTTTTTACATCTTTGCTCTGTGTGTGAATTGTTGTGCACCATCAGCTTTGGCCTGGTTTATAACACCACACTTCTCCTTACAAAAATCCAGCCAGGAGTGGAATATATTAAATTATCATTTTACTGCCTTTTGTTGGGACTCCTCAACCTCCCTTTGATACTCAAAATATGACATCCAAAGGAAAACAGACCCAAGGACAGAAATATTAAACTCTGTGCATGCTGCTGGCTAATACTGTGAGGTAAGTGGTGTTGGTCTACTAATGGCATAGCCATTGCACTCCCTGTGTCAGGCACGAGGTAAGACTTAGTGGCCAGGTATTGAAACATAATCTCTTTAATCATCCAGTTAAAATCTCAGCAGCATGTACTCAGTCCTTCATCCTTCTGCAGTGGATTAATAGTATCTGGAAGCTTACTGAGTGGGGGTATTTCATAGGAGTGTTTATAAACCAAGGTCCTGTCTGTTTTATGTGGACTTCATTGACCCCGCAGCACTGAATTAATCCAGGTATTTTCCACCCACAGTGTTGTATTGTGCCTCATTTGTCTGCTTGGCAGCTGCCTCCCACTCCAGAGGCAGCCCCATTTCAGTAGTGCTGAATTGCATGTACACCATTTATGAAGAACTTTGAGATCCCTCAGAATGAAAAGGGCTATTTAAGTCTAAATATTATCCACTCTATCATTTGGCCAAAGCCACAAACCCAACAAAACTGAGGGTGAAATCTTGGCCCCACTGAAGTCAGTGGAAGTTTTGCTGCTGACTTCAATGGGGCTAAAGTTTTACTCTGAATCCAGATGGATGCATAAAAATACTCCAGTATAAAATATATATAGTAAATGTTATTCTTAAAGGGAGTTTCAAATGAAATAGAGCAGGGAACAAATTATCTCTAATTAATTTGACTATGTTAAATGGGTAATCATTATCTTGAGTGTGAATAGATATCAGATTGAAATATGGCTCATCTATTCATTTTCTAATTTTTTTAAACACATGAAATATCTTGGATCAGACATTACATTTTTGCTTTAGTAAAGTGGGATTAAATCTTCAAATGCACTGATCTGGGGACAATCAATAACAATGTTATTAAAATTACAAACAGCATTTGAACCTAATGCAATTAAAATAGGCAATAGCACTTGCGGTGAAGGAATGCATTGAGTCTGACGCTGGAACTAGGGAGTTTGTGTCTCCCTAGTTCTGCATTGCTAGGGGCTGGTTTGAGCACTGGCACAGATTAGGGCAACCATGTGGGTTGCTGTAACTTGTGCTTCTGCTGTAATGGTTTTCATGGGTCTTTGCAGCAGTTGACAAAGTTGCCAATACATAAGACTGCTCAGGACACTCCCCTCTCCTATCCCCCATATGCCTCCTGCCTGGTCCCAAATAGTCCCTGGGGCAGGGAATGCTGCCAGGCCAAAGAGGAAGTGGGCAGGGCACAGCCAGATTTTCAGTTTCCTCAGAGGGCCTCTTGTGCCGAGAGCATTTCTTGAAAGCCTGCCTGGCAGCAGATGCAAAGGGCTGCAGAATAATGGTGAACTAGGCTTTTCCTCCACTAGGCTACATGACCTCTGGCAAATAGTCAAGATCCCTAAGGGTGAAATCCAGAACAGCATGAAGACTAGAGTGACTGAGTTACATGTGTGCGGAGTGCAGACTTCTTTGGGGATGTGAAATCTCGCCCCAACCCAGGGCTCAATGGGCCCATGGAAACAAGAATCTGCCAGCTGTTCCCTGGCCCAGCCCAAGCTTTTCTAGGTCCACTTCTTACGTGGCCTCCCAGGTGCTGGCCTTTGCATAGACCTTTCGTGCAGCACAGCAGCACCTGCACAAGTGCTGTCCCAGTGGACTTTGTGCTGGCCCTTATTACAGCCAGGGTTGGTCCCCCACAGATTTCTATCAATACAACAGAAATACTTTGAGAAGACCTAAAATTAAAAAAAATGGATGCAAGAGCTTTTGTAATCAAAGTTTGTTCCTGAGTTCATGCCAGGCTCTACATGGATGCAAAACATTGTGCTTAATTTATTGTGCTGTGCTTCTTCAAAAAGAACATGAAAAGTATGTTCCTAGGTTTTCACTATAAGTATATTTTCCAAAAAATCTATTGACAATATTTAAAAATATGCAACAGAATGCTCAGAACTGCACAAAATGCAGAATAAACTGAGATTTCCCATCGGGCTTGGTCTAGAACAGGTGTATGTTTTCCTAACTTGCCTAGAGAAGCTATTCAGCTGTGACCACACCGCAGATTTTCTGATTCCATTTCAGAGCCACCAGAGCTAGTCATGGTATGAGCACTGGCATAGGCCAGCACTAGCATCTGTAACACTGAACCTTCTAGGCCTGCCAGGAAATAGTGGGACACCAGAATTTTTCCATCAGTACATATTTTTCACTCTGATCAAGTCTAAACAATGCAATTTAGGGAATGGAGGGGTACAAGAAACAGGAACATGCCCCTACATGTCTTTTTTTTTTTTTTTTGATGGATAGGGGCCATCTTGGGAACAGAAACACCTCATAAATAGTCCTTAATTGCTCCATTCATGCACAGTGCAGCACCATAAGAGGGGAGCTGGATGGTGAACACAAGGGATGGCAGCATGGGCTAGTGGACAGTACAATGGTTGAGGAAACAAGAGACAAGGATTCTAATCCTAGCTCTGCCACGGGCCTGCTATGTGACCTTGGGCAAATAAATTATTTCCCTTATGTTTCCCCTCTGCCCCTTTGTCTGTCTGGTTTATTTACAGTGCAAGCTCTTGGGGGCAGGGAACATCTTGCCAATCATTTGTACAGTGCCTAGCACAACGAAGCTCTGATCTTTCAGTTGGGGCCTCTAGGCACTATTATACCATATGTGTTTAAATAATAAAAAGATGTTTTTAACACATATTAATACCAAGAGAACAGTCAGAATTATCAAGCTTCCACTCTTATTTTAACCAAAGCATCAACACGTTTGTCCCAAGTCATAACCTCCCCTGCAACAACTACAAAGATCACCATAGTTAACTGGTGAACTACATCAGATGAACCACACAGACAGAACAGAACATGAATGGTGCAAAACCCTCTCTAGATCCAACAATCAACAGCACAAATCATCCTCCAGGACTATGCCACTGCAGTAATGGCAGCAAAGAGAACTTGCTCCTCCTTTGTCAGCGCTACTGCAAACATCACAATGGACAGTTTTCAATGGCAAATTTACAGATGGCATAATCCAAACATCAGATCCCAACACTGACTACTGTGAAAAACTTTCATGCTATTTCAGGGAAATGCTCAACCAAACTTGAGAGGAAATCAGCAAGCCAGAAAACTGCTAAATGGGCCAGATGGAGTTAATCAACCCCACCACATCTGACAGACTTTGGTGCCATTGTACATGATGAAGCTCTAAAACACTCCATAGAAATATTTAAGCCAACACCTGCAAAACAGGTCTGCACCACTCCTGGCTAATGAAAACAACTGAAGAATTGTGTTTACTGCTAATGGAAATTATCAATGCCTACTTCAGAGAAGCTTTTGGCAGATACAGCAAAACAAGATGGTTTGTTTATCAACAAGGGGAAGACAAAATATATGGCTATTAATGTCCCAAAAGTAACCATAAGTGTGGATGAAAAACTCTATAAGTAGCAAGTCACTTTACTTAGGCTGTCTAGGGAGTGTGATGTACAATGAGGGTGAAACCATACTAAATGTCAAACAATGAATATCAAAAGCAGCAAACCATTTTCATAAACCTGGAAAGCTTTGGAAAAGTAGTATGACTGGCACTGACACAAAAATACAAATTTTTAACACCGGTATTACGTCTGTCTTCCTTTATGGAGCAAAGTCATGGAAATCTATATCAGAAATTGATAAGAAGATCAACTCATTCTAAAATAAATCCCCGCTGAAGATCTTCCAAATGCATTGTAAACAGTTTCTTAAAACATCAGAAATTCTAAGAGCAAACCAATCTACAGCATCAAATATGGTCAGAAGACAATGATGGACATGTTTAGGACATGCTTTAAGAATGGAACCAACACAACTTCCCTGGCAAGTGATAATATGGACACCTCCTGACAAAAAAGGGTATCTGTACATTAAGCAAAAGAATAGAGAAAGAAGCATTAAGCAAAAGAATAGAGAAAGAAGCCAAATCCATCAATATGACATCAGAAGCCTGAACAGACCAGCACAAGACTGAAAAAATTGTGGAAATGAATGGACACCGCATGTGCCTGAGAATAAAGAGGAGGGAGGAGGAGCACTTCAGAGAAGCAAACCTATCAACCTCTTTAAAATATGTGTAACCCTTCTGCCCATGTGATTTGGCAGCAACAAGGGCCGGGTTAAGTATCCAGGGGTTCCGTTTCAATAACATAATGCAAAACCGGCTCGAGCCCCTACCCAGTGGACTGGGACAATTACATACCACCCCCCTGGGCGCCTCTAGGAGACAATACTTCCCCACTTGCAAGCACGAAGTCTGAGTGTAGCAAAATCCTTTTAATAAAGGAGGGAAACAATGCGGCACCACGTTGGAGAAACACCACAAACAGTATTATAACACAAACCATAAGCAAAAAGCCCACCTCCAAGTATGTTTGGCAAAGTCCTTTCCCCCTTAGGGTCTTAAGTCCAATGACCCCAAAGTCCAACAACCCGAAAGTCTCTGGTCAGTGCCACCCCAGAATTCAAAAGTTTATCTGCAGAGTTTTATCCCCCCAGCCTGGGTGGAAATAGGGGGGGGCACACATAGGCTGTTAAGGGGCAGCTTACATGGGCCAGGGCCAACTGCTCCGCCTCTCCGTGGAGTTCTGCTGCAGCCTTCACCATGACCAGCTCCACTCCACCAGCTGTGCCACTCCTCCAGCCTACCTGTGAGCCGCTCCAGCCATCCCCGCAAACCGCTCCGCTCCGCTCCGCTCACTGTTCCGGGGGCTGCTCCAACATGCTGCCAACTGCTCCGCTGTGCCAGCCGCTTAGCAATAGATCTTCAGACTCCCCTACTAGTTAACACAGCACTCAGCAATCTCAGCTCAGTAAGCTTAGCTCTTCTAGTGATTTCAGCTGTTAGTGATTTCAGCTTGTAGTAGGGGAGTCCTGGTGCTGGTGCACCATTGGCCCACCGTGAATTCAGCTCAGCAGCCTCTAGGTAGACTCTTAATGGAATAAAAATTAGCTCTGCTCTTCAACAGTGGAAAGAGGAAGATGTGCAATTGGTGTTCTAGGCCCCCAAAAAGGGCCCATACCATCAGGTACACACACCAGTCCCCAACCTTTCTCATTTCACTGGACTTTGGCACCCATGTCCCTTGTCTAGCAAGTGCTACTTAATTGATGTTGAGACATCTTTATCATAAAGCAGTCTCATAGTTCCTCATTCACATAATCAGGGTGACACCACTTTATTCCTCCTGCCCCAGTAACAAAGAAATTGAGGATCCCAGAGCTGTCAAAATAACCATCCCAGGCTATCGTAGGCTATGCTAGGTGGGATGGGTGTGCCAATGCAAATACTTGAAATTCCTTTCCACACACCCCATAATTCACCACCAGATGTCACAGTAGAGCTCATCCTGACTCAGCTTACATATGCAATAGGTTATCTAGTCTTCCAAAACCCAAAGTTGATGTGGAAAACTCTTCATCTATTGACCTGTGTTTCCATCCTAGGCAAAAATCTACAGGAAAATAGTGACAGTAATAAAGCTAAAATATGTAACATCTTTGAAATCCACATCACCCCCACCTCACCTTGGGAACCTCCAACAGTTGGGGAGAGATACCTCAAGAACCAGAGGGGACCCAACACTGTAACTGGCTACACAGCTCTCTGACAGAGAGAACACAATCCCTACCCAATGAATTGCCCCTAAAGCTCAGAGGTTGCAGGATAACCCACCTACTGCCACTACTGCTGTGAGGAACAGATGTCAGGATGGATAAAAACCTACAGAAACTTCATTGTATCTGCTTTGGGCTTGGACAGAATGTAAATGTTAAACCATTGTAACTGAGGAGCTGGTAAATGGGAAGAATGGTTTGTCTCAACGACTGATCGATTAAGCTATGTGTGAGAGGAGTATGGAATCAAGGAATTTTTGGCGGGAATAATGGAGGTGGTTTAGAAGAGGATAGAATTGATGGATTTGGGGAGTAAGGGAAATTATTTTACCCAGGGGATGTCACATGTATTGTTGACTGAGAGAGAAAGTTTGCGAGATCCTTTTATTAAAATTTGGTTGGATGGTCACCGAGTTAGTTACCTCAGTGTTTTAATTAACTTGGCCATTTCAATGACTCTCTCTTTTGCAACACTGATTTGTTTGATAGATAAGATCTTTATTTGATGACGATGTTCTTTGACTAACTTAGCGTTTGTTACATGTGACATATTTTGGATGAGTTATTAACAATGGTGCTTTATTTCTCTTGGCTTCCATCTACAGATAGGCACAAGCTACAGAACCTGAATCTGGGGTTTGAAATCTGCTCCTGAACTTCACGGATGCTGGGATCTGTAGATTTGATTCAGAGCAATATAGAAAGGGAACTGAGACACAGAATCTTATTCTAGACTTTGAATTTGCATAAGTTGTAGAAATTTTATCTCTGTGGTACTTGTTTCAACTCACCTCTTCTGAAGACACCACCATGCCTCTCAGTTTTAACTTCCAATCTGATTGGGCAGATAGGGGACAAATTATATCACCAAAGATGGACTAAAGCTTTGGAGTCACAGACAAGCAAGGATCTTTGTCTGTGATCTCAGTGAACAGCACTGAACCTTGTCGCTATCATCCAGGGCGGAAAACAGCCTCCAAGAACTAAATGTTTCTCTGTCTGTCTTTAGATAAATCACTGGGGGATACAGTACATCAAATGTGTACACACAGCTATGTACATTCTGTCTAATTTTCTCATTAAACCTAATTAGTGATTTGATCATTTTTCATTTCTTCACACAGAACAAGGAGAAGGATGGGATTTATCAGTCTAATTAGAAAATTTAATCTAACAAATTATCTGGGAAGTTCTGACTTGGAAGCAGCCATTTCCAGTAAGTGATCTTTATCAGCTCTGATTGACATTCAGCTCCTTGAGAGCTGTATAAAGGACCTTTTATATCATCACCAATGGTATACAGTAGTACTTGTTAAACATTGTCATCTAGATGTGTGGCATTTTAAAAAGGCTGCAGTGCTCACCCATTATCAGTAGGGTTTCTGATTGTTGGTTTAACTGGAACACAAATAAAGTCACCCCTAATTTAAAAAAAATGTTTATCCAATAAACACTGGAAAAGCGCACTAAAGTGTTGCATCTTAATTGTTCCATGTAGTGCCTGTGGTGCACACTTAAAGATTCCCTCCTGTGCTTTAACATAGTACTATTTGAAACAATACTACAGTTAAAGTGCACTGGGGAACTTTACAAAGAGATTACTCATTACAGTATATACAAAGAGAAAGCCACACGTGACATATATAGCAATTTCCTTCTGTATTCCTGGGAGATGTGACTGTATTAATTCAGGTATCATTGCAGGCCAGAGATTGTATGTAATCCCATGTGAGAGGATGACCAGAGTTCCTCCAGAAACTACAAATGGTGTCAGGGGAGAAAGGAGAAGAGGGGTGTCCAGACAAATTCACCCAGGTTGGAATTCCTCTTGAGAGGTATCACAACCTGTAGAGGCTCTCATATACTAGTTCAAACTGGGTTCTCCAAAGACCAACAGACCCTCCCACCTCTCACCCCCAAAAAAGATTTTTGGTATAAATAGCCTGAGTTTAAACTGACTCAGGACCTTCTTTCTGACCCAGCACACAGATAGGGCTATCTGTCCAAGGGAAGGCCCAATCCTTCCTGGAAAGGGTTGAAAGGACTTTCGATTACTAAGGCCCCACAAGACTGATGACTTTGGGTAAGCTTTCAGCATATAGAGACTTTCACACTTTTATGTTTTCTCTGTAGTGCTTTTGCCTTAAGAATAAATGTGTTTGCTCATACAGAGCTGGGTGGTAACCTATGTAACTTGCAATTACGCAGTTCCTAATCCTTCAAAGAGGAAAAAAAGTGCAAATGCTGCCCTGTTTAGGCAGTCTGGCTTGCTGGGAACATCCTTGTGTAGGCAGGGAACCATGCAACCTGGAAAAAACCCCAGTCAGGAGGGAAAGAGACTTGAGTGCAGCCAAGAGATGTGATGGCTGAGGAGCTGGGATCCTAGAGTAGGTCCCCTCAAGGGACCACAGCAGGAAAATACAGGTGTAGTTGCTCCAAACTGACACCCCCAAAACCCCAAATTTGGACATCTAGACTCAAAAATTGCTAAAAATTATCCCCCTTCCCAAACTTAATAATTCCCCCAAACCAGAAGCCCTAATTGTCAGTAGAGTACAATAGCGATGCACACTTAAAGCATTTGCCAGAAGCTGGGAATGGGCGACAGGGATGGATCACTTGATGATTACTGTTATGTTAATTCTCTCTGGGGCACCAGGCACTGGCCACTGTCTGAAGACAGGATACTGGGCTAGATGGACCTTTGGTCTGACCCAGTATGGTCGTTCTATGTATTTGGCCAAACAGGGAAGAACTAGATGCCAGCAGGAGACATCTCCTCTGAAATGTTCCTGTGAGCCCTGATCCCTTCAATATGACGGTTAAGATGCGTAGTGTGGGAAGTGGCCCCATGATGCTGGAACTGGCATTACAATGTCATCCTTGGCTGCCAGAAAGACGGAGAAAGTGCTGCAGAATTAAAAAGATACTTTGGCAAGGTACTCTTTCCCTCCCTGTCCCTTAAATCCTGCATATGGGTTTTCTGTAAAATGTATATTTCAAACAATTTAAAAAGTAAGTTTTAAAACTTATTGAAAAGATGCTAGGTGGCTCAAGAGAATGGTAGTGAGGTGCAGAGTTTTTAACCTCTAGATCACTGGTTCAAATGCAGCTCGGATAGGTATCGAACAAAACTTCTTACTATCTGATTGATATTCATCAAAATGTGTGAACTGAGCCTGGTGGTTCCCAATCCAGTACATAGTAAGCACATGCCTTCATCACCAGACCACTACCACCACCAGAACTGACATCTTTGTTAGCAGTCTCAATAGAAACACCAATGATTGAATGGGCATGAAAAGTAAACTACCCTCTCCCCCATGGAGGTGAGTGTTATTACTGCATCATGTTTATAGTATGTGTTAGGACATAGATATTCAGGCCTGTCTGCAAAGGCCTATGCTTTAAGAATTTAGGTGTATTCTTATCACTTAGCTAGTTATAGAAGTATAAAAGAAAGAATCAAAGATCACTGTCTGTGGAATGGCCTTCTCTTACTGTGACAGGCTAAGGCCTTCAGCTAAGATGTAGTTAGGCAGCCATAAGCTCGGAAGTGTATGGTCTCATCCTCACATTGCAAACTAGTCACATTGAAATAAGGTGCTATTGGGATATTAGGAATACAATCCTGCCCTGATATTTCTATCACCTCCAGAGAAACAGAAGAGCATAGAAGATAGCATCCTGTTTGTCAAGAACTCACTTATCAATAGACACAGCTGAAAAACCCTTAGGTCTGTATAGATGTAGTTGTGAAATCCTCACTTCTGTATTGTTTTGTATATTTATTTGCATAGTCTCTGTCTGGCTTTGTAATTGTTTGTGTCTACTGTATAATTAATTTTGTTGGCTGTAAACCAATTCAGGTGGTGGGGTATAATTGGTTAAATAACCATGTTACAGTATGTTAGGATTGATTAGTTAAATTTCAGTAAAATGATTGGTTAAGGTATAGCTAAGCAGAATATGAGTTTTACTATATAGTCTGCAGTCAATCAGGAAGTGGCGGGGGATGGGAACAGGAAGTGGGGATGGGGGAATTGGGATCATGTTTTGCTAAAGGGTGAAATGGGAACAGGGGATGGAAACAGAAACAGGGACACAGGCAAGGCTCTGTCATGTCAGAGCTGGGAAGGGGGACACTAAGGAAGGAAACTGGAATCATGCTTGCTGGAAGTTCACTCCAATAAACATCAAATTGTTTGTGCCTTTGGACTTCGGGTATTGTTTCTCTCTGTTCATGCGAGAAGGACCAGGAAATTAAGAGGGTGAAGGAATAAGCCCCCTAACAGTATGCCTACGTTTTGATTTAGAAAATCACCAAGATACACACATGCCTTTACTGAATAACTACCTGATTGTATGCTGTAACCTTTATTCTAGTGGTTTTCAAACTTCCCTGACTACTGTACCTCTTTCAGGAGTCTGAAGCCTGAGTACCTCACTGGGGGCTCAAGCCTGAGCCCTGCAACCTTGGGGCTGAAGCCTGTAACTAAGCTTTGCGAGGCCCCTTGTAGTGTAGGGCCTCAAGCTATTGCCCTACTTGCCACCCCCTAACACCGGTCCTGCACTTGTGACCCCCCTTAAACCTGTCCTGCTCATGACCCCCAGGTTGAGAAACATTTATCTAGATGAGTTGACGTATCCCCAGGAAGACCTCTGCATACCCCCAGGAGTACGCGTAGCCCTGGTTGAGAACCACTGCTTTATCCTTCCTCTTCCCATCCCTTCCTTGTCATTGGCCATGTCTACACTGGAAAAAATATCATATTAGAAAGAGTATTAACATGTTTTAGTTATGTAATTTAAAATGTGACTTAGCCCTTGATGTAGACAAAGGCTAGTCGTGAAAATGTGTTAGCTAGTTATGATTAATCAGCACCCTTTTTCAGTATGTATTACCCCAAATAAATATAAAATAGGTTATAAAGTCTTTTGGATAGGTTGTGTACTTTTGGTCACCCAAAATCCTATAAGCCAAATATACTTTTTTAACTGAGACTTCAGCTGGATCAAAACAATAAGATAGCACAGTGGGAGAGTGAGAGAGTACCTTGTTAACAACCTGCATCAAGCTCCACTGTATTCTTCATCTCCAACCAATTCCCAGCTGTAATTGTCACCAGCTGGCAAGCTGTGTGGAAACTTTTTAAAGACATCATAATAGAGGGTCAACTTAAATGTATACCCCAATTTAAAAGACCTAGTAAGAGAACCGAAAAAGAGCCACCGTGGTTAAACAACAAAGTAAAAGAAGCAGTGGGAGGCAAAGAGGCATTCTTTAAAAAGTGGAAGATAAATCCTAATGAGGAAAATAGAAAAGAGCATAAACTCTGGCAAATGAAGTATAAAAATATAATTAGAAAGACCAAAAAAGAATGTGAAGAACAGCTAGCCAAAGACTCCAAAAGTAATAGCAATTTTTTTTATAAATACATCAGAAGCAAAAAGCCCGCTAAACAACCAGTGCAGCCACTAGACGATCGAGATGCTAAAGGAGCACTCAAAGACAATAAGGCCATTGCGGAGAAACTAAATGAATTTTTTGCATCGGTCTTCACTGTTGAGGATGTGAGGGAGATTCCCAAACCTGAGACATTCTTTTTGGGTGACAGATCTGAGGAACTGCCCCAAATTGAGGTGTTATTAGAGGAGGTTTTGGAACAAATTGATAAACTAAACAGTAATAAGTCTCCAGGACCTGATGGTATTCACCCTGAAGGAACTCAAATGTGAAATTGCAGGACTACTAACTCTCATCTGTAACCTATCATTTAAATCAGCTTCTGTACCAAATGACTCGAGAATAGTTAATGTGATGCCAATTTTTAAAAAGGGCTCCAGAGGTGACCCTGGCAACTACAGGCCAGTAAGCCTCACTTCAGTACCGGGCAAATTGGTTGAAACTATNTTCTTTTTAAATAAAGTTCTTCTTTTAAGAACCTGATTGATTTTCAGTGTCCTGAAGACACTGTGCTCACATTGCTGACCAATTGGTTGGTAGATTATTCTCAAGTCTCCCCAGGCTTCCCAGTGACCCTTCCCTGAATGTTTATTTAAATCACGTGGTGGTGGCAGCAATACCGTCTAAGAACAAGGAAAGGTATTTGTGCCTTGAGAAGTTTTTAACCTCAGCTGGTAGAATATAAGCTTAGGGGGTCTTTCACGTGGGTTCCCACACCTGTACCCCAGAGGTCAGAGTGGGGGCGGGGATCTCTGACACTGGTGCTCCTGAAAATATGGGCATCATGCACCTTCTCGGACTATCCAGCGTTTATGTCAGTGATCCACAAGCACCTGCAATACCATGGAGAAATACCCCCTTTTATTACTGTACTCTGTTGCAAGATGGTCTGGTGCCAAAATTGGGGTATGTGTCCCATCTATCACCCCTTTGCAGCTAGGGAAATCCATTTCTGAAAAGCCACCCACTATTTCATGCACATTGCCAGGAGTCATTTCCTTTGCCGCAGGATGCGATTAATGGCCCTTCACCATTGTGTTAACGCAGCCCCAACAGTCGACTTCCCAACTCCAAATTGATTTGTGACTGACCAGTAGCACTCTGGAGTCACCAGCTTCCACACTGCAATCACCAGGTGCTTCTCCACCAAAAGGGAGTTCTCGTTCTGGTGTCCTTGTGCCACAGGACTGGGGTAAGCTCCGCATACAGTTCCAGGAATGTGGCTTTCCAAATCCGAAAGTTCTGCAGCCACTGCTTGTCATCCCAGACCTGCATGACGAGATGATCCCACCACTCAGCTCTAGTTTCACAAGCCCAAAAGTGATGGTCCACTGTGTGCAGCTGCTCCGCGAATGCCACAAGTAATTGTATGTTGCTCCTATCCATGTCACACAGCAAATCAGACAAGTCTGAATCCTGGTCAGTTAGGAACTTTATGATGAAATGCACTGCCATCCGTGATGTGTTAATGACATTTAACAGATCAGTAGAGAGGAATGCAGGATCCGTCCTTTCCCACAGAGATGGCAGGCAGGCAGTGAATAAAGGCCATTGAAAAAATCTGTGAACCAAAGCCAGACGCTCATGGAATGCTGGAACAGAAAACAATGCATCATGGGACGTTGAGCCTATGCGCATGATGCGCTGTAATCCATTCCACCAACCCACAAGTCCTAGCAGCATAAGGTGGTGATAGTTGCCCACAGAGCACTACTCTCACTGTCCATGCTAGAGCACCAAGTATGGATGCTGACAGAAGGAGCATAGTGTGAACATGCAATAGCAATGTTATTATAGTGCATTTTGGTCGTTGACACAACTTTTTTTTATGAAACTCTGAAAAGGCCTAAGAAAGAGGGCAATTTACAACAAATTGATAAATTAAACAATAAGAAGTCACCAGGACCAAGTGATATTCACCCAAGATTTCTGAAGGAACTCAAATGTGAAAATGCAGAACTACTAATTATGGTATGTAACCTATCATTTAAATCAGCTTCTGTATCAGATGGCTGGAGGGTAGCTAATGTGATGCCAATTTTTAAAAAAGGCTCCAGAGGCAATCCTGGCAATTACAGGCCAGTGATCCTAACTTCAGTACCAGGAAAGCTGGTTGAAACTATAGTAAAGAACAAAATTGTCAGACACAGAGATGAACATAATTTGTTGGGGAAGAGTCAACATGGGTTTTGTATAGGGAAATCATACCTCACCAATCTACTAGAATTCTTTGAGGGGGTCAAGAAGCTTGTGAACAAGGGGGATCCAGTGGATATAGTGTACTTAGATTTTCAGAAAGCCTTTGACAAGGTCCCTCACCAAAGGCTCTTAAGCAAAGTAAGCTATCATGGGATAAGAGGGAAGGCCTTTTCATGGATCAGTAACTGGTTAAAAGATAGGAAACAAAGGGTAGGAATAAATGGTCAGTTTTCAGAATGGAGAGAGGTAAATAGGGATGTCCCCAGGGGTCTGTACTGGGACCAGTCCTATTTAACATATTCATAAACAATCTGGAAAAGGGGTAAACAGTGAGGTGGCAAAATTTGCAGATGATACAAAACTACTCAAGATAGTTAAGACCCAGGCAGACTGCAAAGAGCTACAAAAGGATCTCACAAAACTGGGTGACTGGGTAACAAAATGGCAGATGAAATTTAATGTTGATAAATGCAAAGTAATGCACATTGGAAAACATAATCCCAACTAAACATATACAATGACGAGGTCTAAATTAGTTGTTACCACTCAAGAAAGAGATCTTGGAGTTATTGTGGATAGTTCTCTGAAATCATCCACTCAACGTGCAGCAGCAGTCAAAAAAGCGAACAGAATGTTGGGAATCATGAAGAAAGGGATAGATAATAAGACAGAAAATATCATATTGCCTCTATATAAATCCGTGGTACCCCCACACCTTGAATACTGCGTGCAGATGTGGTTGCCCCATCTCAAAAAAGATATATTGGAATTGGAAAAGGTTCAGAAAAGGGCAGCAAAAATGATTAGACTTCCGTATGAGGAGAAATGAATAAGACTGGGACTTTTCAACTTGGAAAAGAGGTGACTAAGGGGGGATATGATAGAGGTCTATAAAATCATGAGTGGTATGATACAAGAACAAGGGGCCACCAAATGAAATTAATAGGTATCAGGTTTAAAAAAAACACAGGAAAGTATTTTTTTCACGCAATGCACTGTCAACCTCTGGAACTCCTTTCCAGAGGGTTTTGTGAAGGCCAATACTATAACGGGGTTCAAAAGGGAGCTAGATAGATTCATGGAACATAGGTCCATCGATGGCTATTAGCCAGGATGGGCAGGAATGGTGTTCCTAGCCTGTGTTTGCCAGAAGCTGGGAATGAGCGACAGGGGATGGATCACTTGATGATTACATGTTCTGTTCATTCCTTTTGGGGCACCTGCCATTGGCCACTGTCAGAGGACAGGATACTGGGCTTGATGGACCTTTGATCTGACCCAGTATGGCCATTCTTATGTTCTTATGTAAGTCTTTTGAATTCTGCCAGTACAGAATATTTCAGATCTTAAATGTGCAGTGACCACAAGCTTTCACCATAATTCTCACAGCTCCAGACATAGAGCGAGACTCTCTACTTTCTGAATGTTGGAAAGGAATTAGTGCACCCCAGTTACTGAGGAAGGGGGCTCCCCTAATAGTTAAAGGTGGAAAATCCCTCATGACTGCAGTCAGTATCTGGTCTGGAAACTGGAGGTGGTAGAGGGAGAAACAGGAGAAACCTTTGTTCAGTGCATTCATCTCTTCTCCTTCACTGAGCTCGAGAATGCAGCATCAACTCAGGTGATGTCTTTGAATTACATGGTCCTTTAAACATTTTTCCTAGTAACTATCGCACACCCACTGCAGAACCTTCCTCTACATCCAACAGGAGGAATGCACTGAACATACTATCATTGTGTGAGACATACAGCTAACTCAGAATTGTTTATGGAAAACTCCAGCAGTAAATTGACATTAGATATATTAAAAAATAGACAAAGATTTTCAGATGATTTATACTTTCTTGAGAGCTCTATTTTTGGAACTAAAATTTTGAACATATGTTACATTAATTTAGTACGGATATTCTCAGGTTATCAGCTGCATGAATGTCCGTGGGTTGTACATTTACCACTATATATTTTATTTCTTATTATGGTGACAAAGAACAGGGATCTCTCCAGCAAGAGTTTTAACACATGACAGAACTAGTTATATAAAAAAGAAAAATAAAATCATAATAAAATTAAAGACAAAATGCTCATAACAACAATAAAAACTTGCAATAAATATTTGAGTACTTGGATGAATTAAATGTCATGAAAAGGTAGGATAATCCAAAGCATTTTTTAAAAATAAAAAGCTTTGTGTCAAGACTGAAGAGGTCATTGCATCAAGTCTTGATCAAGCTGCCCTTCTGTATTAATGTGCTTTGCCTTGTGCATTACACAATTGGCAGAGTGGTTGAAGACATTAAACTATAACTGTTGTATGCAGTTGTGCAGGGCAGCTACAGAACTTAATTGGCATGCATCTGTTTTTAAAGATCCTGTTAAATTGATAAAGATAATTGATTCAAAATGTTACTCCTGAGGGAATTCTGCACCAAAATAAATCCATAAAAATTCTGCACATAATATTTTCAAATTCTTCAATAGTCTGCAAATTTTTATTTGTCAATAAATAAATATGGAGGCCCCAACATGACAGTGGGGAGCACTGGATGCACGAAGGTGGGAGATCACCCTACAGACTTCCCCATGACACACGGACTTGGCAATGAGGCTACACCTGACCCTGACATAGCACAAGGGCCGGACCTGCCCCAGAAACACCCCTACCCCTCTGCACCAGGTGCACGAGGTATGGGCAGGCAGGCAGGCTCAGGCCTGGCAGGATCCAAGTGTGGAAGGGCTTAGTGTGGGAGATCTAGGTGTGAGGTGAGATGGTTCAGAGTGGGGCAATCTGGATGTGGGTGGCTCAGTGGGGGGTTTGGGCACAGGGAGATCTGGATGCACAGGGGCTCTTTGGTATCAGAGGGGTAGCCGTGTTAGTCTGGATCTGTAAAAGCAGCAGAGAATCCTGTGGCACCTTATAGACTAACAGACGTTTTGGAGCGTGAGCTTTCGTGGGTGAATACCCACTTCGTCAGACGCAGGTAGTGGAAATTTCCAGGGGCAGGTATATATATGCTAGCAAGCAAGCTAGAGATAACGAGGTTAGTTCAGTCAGGGAGGATGAGGCCCTGTTCTAGCAGTAGAGGTGTGAAAACCAAGGGAGGAGAAACTGGTTCTGTAATTGGCAAGCCATTCACAGTCTTTGTTTAGTCCAGAGCTGATGGTGTCAAATTTGCAGATGAACTGAAGCTCAGCAGTTTCTCTTTGAAGTCTGGTCCTGAAGTTTTTTTGCTGCAGGATGGCCACCTTAAGGTCTGCTATAGTGTGGCCAGGGAGGTTGAAGTGCTCTCCTACAGGTTTTTGTATATTGCCATTCCTGATATCTGATTTGTGTCCATTTATCCTTTTCCGTAGTGACTGTCCAGTTTGGCCGATGTACATAGCAGAGGGGCATTGCTGGCATATGATGGCGTATATTACATTGGTGGACGTGCAGGTGAATGAACCAGTGATGGTATGGCTGATCTGGTTAGGTCCTGTGATGGTGTCACTGGTGTAGATATGTGGGCAGAGTTGGCATCGAGGTTTGTTGCATGGATTGGTTCTTTGGGGATTCTGGCTGCAGGGGCAATATGATTCCAGGAGAGTCTAGGTGAAGGTGGTTGGGGCTCGGGGGGTGTGGTCTGGGTGCTAGGGGAGTGGTGATTAGGAGGGTGGGGGTTTGAGTGGCTGGGGACTCACTAGGGGGTCCTGGGTGCAAGGGAGGGGGCCAGCAGGGGGGTTTACCAGCTAGGGCATCCCAAGCCTTGCCCCCCATCCAGTGATTTACCTCTCCACTGGCTGCTCCAAGTGCCTGAAACAATGTGCCTGTGGTTCTTGGGAGTGGTGCATGACTGCTTTTGCATCTTCCCTTTGATTTTCTATCAGAAAGTCATTTCCCTGCAGGGAAACAAAGCTGCGCGGGCCATGAATTCTGCACATGTGCAGTGGTGCAGAATTTCCCCAGGAGTAAAAATGTACTCTCATACAAGCTAATACCTCAAACCACAGCATGCACTTCTGCAGACTTAACTCAGCTTTTACTCAGTCTCTATACAACAGAACTCCCATTGGCCCAAACTCTGAAATTCCTAGACAAAAACTGAAAACAATGAGAGCTTTCAGAAATGACTTCAGGATATGGACCACAGATATTAGAGAATGAAAATAGCTCTTTGGTCCTTTGATCATTGAGATCTACTGCTGAAAAGAGTTAGGTATTATTATTTAGATAATCTACCTGCCAATGCAGAACTGTTTCCTGGAATAATTAGTGTTTTTACCAAAATAGTTTCAGAAGTCTCAAGCAATGTGGACTATGCCACAAGCAGGAAGTTTGCTGCATTAGGAAGTTTTCTCCTGATAGCTTGGATTTTGCAGGTTCAGCTCACTATTACACTTAGGGCTGGATGACTACTGCAAACAAGCTTTTTTGGATAAAAACTGTGAATTTATTTCAACAGCTTTCACAATCCTTTTACTGATTTTCAGGAACATCAGAGTGATAGCTCACCAGAATGTTTGTAGAAAGAAAATGTTGAAAATACTTGGCAAATATGCATTTGGATGTGAAAACTTGGGCAAAGCATCATCAGAGATGTTTAGGTGGATGTGGGAGAGTGAACTGACCACTAGAGCAACCCCTCATAGCTTGGCGTGATATAGCAGGCTCCTTCCTGACAATATGGTTCCTCTTAAAAACAGCCATTCCAGGCCTGCTGTGGTCTCTCTTCCTATAAATCAGCTCTCCTACCGGTCATGATATAAGTCCACCCTTTCTGGAGTAACAGAGTCCCAGAAATAAAAGTCAAAGTGTCCTTACAACAAGGTTTTTGGACCCATCTCTGGGCCTTGTGGTCTTCACTCCCTTCTCTCAGGGCTCTCCATTATCCTTTTCCTTTCTCCAGCCTCAAGCCACCTCATCAGTGACTAGCAGGGGATCCTGGGCCCTCCCTCTACACCATGTTCCAGCCTAGGGACCTTTTAACCAGCAGCCAACATATGCGCCACAAAATTGCTTGCTGTTGCTTCCCTGGACTTCTTCCTGCCTCGTCTTGCTCCTCAGACCTTCCCCGCAATCTCTCCAAATTCACTCCCCTTTCACAGCCAGAACCCTCAGGGCTGTTCCCTGGAATACCCCAACAAAATCTCAAAACAACAAGTATAAATTTAAACCAACTTCCACTCTCTCAAGTTTCCCCTGTTCTATCCCCTATTTAAATGGCTCCTAGGGCTTTCTACCTGGAAACCCAGTTCCTGCCCTTTTATCAGGGCTTCCTACCAAAGCCTGATCCATTCTGGTGGCTGCTCTCTGTGTCATTTCTGGCCCCTTGCCACACTTTCTTTTCCAGAGAGGATTCCAGGGACAACTCTCTTTCTTGGCTGCCTCATTGCCCCTTGGTCTCTCTACTCTCTAATCCCAAAGAGTGTCTGAAGAGTTCTTCTCCCTGCAGTCCCCTTTCTGTTCCAGATTCTCTGCCTTTAAACTAACCATTCATCTGCACCCATTTGCTCTCATCTTTAATTAAGCCTGGCCCACTCTACTGGTTCAGCCCAGTATGTTAATTGGCCTCTCGGGCTGAAATTAATCTATTTGTCACATGTGTGAGGTATACACCCCATCACAGTGGGTATCTTCAAACTCTTTGAGTTTGATATCGACGCCACCATGCCTTCTCTATACTTGGGATTAGCCTCTCTCCAGCCCCAAGTGGCCAACAATTTTAATATCGACACTAGTATAAATGCCACCTGTAGACAAGGATAGCTGTGATTTGCACCAGTGCAGTTAATTCGTGTTTCAAAATTGGTTAAACTTAAGCAATGTATAATTAAGTTAGCACTGGCACAGTGATACGCTGGTTCCTGGCCACCAGTCTCAAATATAGACAAGGCATGTAGAGTAGCACCTTAATCTACTGTCCCCTGAAAGTCAGTGGGACTCTATGCAGAATGAAGTGTTCCTCAATGTGGATAAAAGTGACAGAAACAGTCTCTGTGGTTTTAAGAGCCATCCAGTCAGGGATCAGAAACACGACGAAGTGACTGATCACACAGAACGAAGTAAAGACATCAAGATTTGGCCCAATGTTTGTACCTAATGAACAAGTAAGATCCTTATGCTTATTTACATATCAGTAACCAGAATACTCTTCTGACTCACTGCAGATTCACAGCAATGCTGAGTGCAAACTTAGGGGCAAACCATGTGGTTTGGACGAGCGAGGGCTAAGCTTTTTTCTACAATATGCTATATTGATAATAATTTTTTGCACATGTAGAGTGCCTTCCATCTGATGAGGTCAGATACTTTACAAAAAGTTACTAATCTAGTTTCCCAACACACCTGTATCATATGGAAGTAATACACAGGAAGAGATCCCTTCCCCTAACAATGAAATTGGAATCACCATGACCTGCAATGCAGTAGCTGTTTAATAGAATACAGCAACATTATACAATAATTTAGCATGCAAAGTAAAGACTACTATAGTCTGGTGGGAATTATAGTGGAAATATAGGGAAGCACAATGGAATTATCAAAGATAAAATTGGGTCAAAACAGACATTAAAAGTGCCAGGAGATATATCATCATCAAAAGTGGTCAGGGCTTTGTCTCTACATCTTGGCTGAATAAGAACTGCAGGATAATGGCCCTTAAAATGTGGGTTTTAAGGCTGGAGTGTTGCTTCAGAGGAAAGAAAGCCTTCTGACTCACCAATATCACTTCTTGCAGCACTTAAATATTCTTTGAGGGTTTCCCATACAAGGGCTGAGGTAGTCTATCCCTGTTTAGTTTGAGATTTCAGAGGTTCACAACATATGGTAGTAGATTCTTAAGCCTGGTCTATACTTGAAAGTTGTACAGTCATAACTACATTCATTAGAGGTGTGGTTTTTTTATCCATCTAATTATACCAATACAAGTCCTAGCATGGATGCAGTTATCCCTGCATAAAGGTGCCTTATACTGGTATAGTTATTCCCCTTCCTGTACTGTATAATTACATCCACACCAGGGGGAGGGGTTTTACAAGTTTCATTATACCATTATAGTGATACTGGTACAACTTTCTAGTGTTGACAAGGCCTTAGATTGTAAACTCCTTAGGGCAGAGACTATGTCTTACTATGTGTTTATTACTGGACACTACAGTGCAAATAAGCGATGGTCACATAACACCACCCTATACTGGAAACCTACTGACAGCTGTACTTATCTACATGCCTCCAGCTTCCATCCAGACCACATCACACGATCCATTGTCTACAGCCAAGCTCTAAGATACAACCACATTTGCTCCAATCCCTCAGACAGAGGCAAACACCTACAGGATCTCTATCAAGCATTTTTAAAACTACAATACGCACCTGGTGAAGTTGAAGATAACGATGACTGAGGCCAGTAAGGGGTACCCAGAAGTCACCTACTACAGACAGGCCCACAAGAAAGTACAGATGCCACTAGCCGTCACCACAGCTCCAACGTAGAAAACCTCTCCATTTTTGGTGCATTCACAAACCAATTACAATCTATCCTGAGAGGACAATCCTCACTCTCACAACTGTTGGAGACAGGCCAGTCCTCCATAAATACAAAGACAACCCCCACCTGAAGTACAAATACTCACCAGCAACGACTAACACCACAGGACAAAAACACTAACCCGGGAACCAATTCCTTCAACAGGACCCTGTTGCCAACTCTGTCCACATATCTATATCAAGGACAAACATCATAACACCTAACCACACAGCCACACCATCGAGGCGTTCCACGCTGCACATTACCAATGCAATATATGCCATCATGTGTCAGCAATACCCCTCTGTCACGTACTTGACCGACTGGACGTTTCTATGCAAAGAGTAAAGGACCACACATCAGACATCAGAGATTGTAACATTCAAAAAACGCAGTAGGGAACACTTAATCTCCCTGGACGCTCAATAAATAAGACTTAAAAGTGGCAATTCTCAACACCAAAAAGCTTCAAAAACAGACTCCAATGAGAAACTGCAGAACTGGAATGTTAATTTGGCAAACTGTACACCAATCAACTCACTCACTCACTCATGCCCGTCCAGCCATCGGGTGGTGGCGCACAACCACACGATCCACAGAGTCCTCTATCCTGCCATCGCCTCTAGCTGGTTCCAGGTATAGCCGATTTTTTGCTATCAGCCGAAGGTCTGCGGATCACAGGTGTTTTCTTGGACGGCCTCTTTTCCGCTTGCCTTGGGGGTTCCACCGCAGTGCCTGTCTAGTGATGTTAGTTGGCTGCTTGTGTAGTGTATGTCCTATCCAACCCCACCTTCTCCTTCTGATTTCTTCCTCTGCTGGGAGTTGACGGGTCCTCTCCAAGAGGTGGATGTTACTGATACACCATCAAATTAGGCCTGAATAAAGACTGGGAGTGGATGAGTCATTACAAAAAGTAATTTTCTCCTCTGCTGATACTCACACCTTCTTGTCAACTGCTGGAAATGGGCAACATCCATCTTGATTTCATTGGCCTTGTTAGCACCACAAAAGTAATTTTCCTCCTTGGATATGCACCCCTTCTTGTCAATTGTTGAGAATAGGCCACTTCCACCTTAAATGAATTAGCCTTATTAGCAATGACCCCCTCACTTGGTAAGGCTACTCCCATCTTTTCAAGTACTGTAATATTTATACTGCTTTCTGTGTTTTTCACTCCATGCATCTGATGAAGTGGGTTTTAGTTAGTCTCTAACATGGAGCAAGGACTCCTCATTGCTTTTGCTGATACAGATTAACATGGCTACCACTCTGAAACCTGCGTTTATATGTGTCTGAGGTTATGGGGCCAAGATCCTGACAGGAGTTTATATGCACTTCTGCAGTGTAAGTGTTAAATGAAATAAAACACGGATGCTGTGCATGTAAGAAACCTCACTTTTAGCAAAGAGAAATGCAAATAAACTACCACACTTCCATTGGCCTTGACCATGTGTGCTGATTGTTTCATTGTTGTTGGGGAAGTGGCTGGTATTCTGATATTTTATTTGCAGGTCAAAGGGAGAGAGTTTACTCAGCAGGTGGGTTTATTCAAGAGTTCTCATTTAGTTTTTTCTTGGGTCATTTTAAGATCAGTCTCTTTTCTCCTTAGCATTGTTCCAACCTCATATGATTCTGGGAACAATCCCAAGTTTCAATTGGCTGCCAGATTTAACTGGCTACATTTAATTTCATGAAACATGGCCACATAGCCAAAGATTTTTATGTCTGATAAGCATTTGTGATGCTAAGATGTTGTGCCTCACAGTCCTTGAGATAAGATGCCAAAAATTCATTTCAGATCTTTCTGCGCAATTCAGAAATTTCATTTCACTCCAGAAATCCCTAGAAATTAACTGGCACATTATCAACAATTTACATTACTGAGATTTACCCGAGTAGCCTTTAGCAGACTGAAATGTTGGTGTATGAGTGACAGTGATTTCAGCTGCTAGCATCATTTAACTTCAAGAACATTGCTGGATTTTCACAGTTTCAACCTACCTATAGAGGTTAATGAAATGTTTAATGTTGCTCATGGATGAATGTTGAGGGGTTGGTGTTTTTTGCTAGGGTTTTGCAACCAGCTATTTTTATAGAATTTGAGGCTCTGCTTTCAGTAAGTGTGGGACAGGTGTTAGCTCAAGAATTTTCCCCCAGATGGGGCCCTGTCAGCTTCCTAATATCTGATTTTGTATTCTTCATTTAAGATATTTTTGGGGTATCACAAATTTTTTGTGCATGTAGCATTCAACCCCAAATACATGTGGGGGAGAGTGATGGCATAAGTGGGACTTTTCCAAACTGATGCTAGCCTAAGGATTACCTAACTCCAGCTGGGCCTTACGGTCAGCATTATCATTATTATTTATTTGTATTATCATGGCACCTAGGAACCCTAGTCATGGACCAGGACCCCACTGTGTTAGGCACTGTACAAACAGAACAGAGCTTACAATTTAACTATAAGACAAGAGACAACAAATGGATGTAGACAGACAGATGGGGGAGTTACAGGGAAAGAATGAGTCAATATTGGTCAACAAGATGGTCAGTGGTCTCAGCCCACCAGCAGCCTAGCTGTTGTTAGATCAAATACGTTACTCCAGACACATTTTATATCAGATTTGCCTGTAGGCCTTGACAGAGTAAGTTGGAATCACAAGCCAGAAAAATCCAGGGTAAGGCCAAGGGCCCTTGCCTTTCAGATCAACAAGCCATTGAGGGGTGGAGGGAACACTGACATTCCAGCACCCCGAGACTGATCACCCCTGGAGCAAGAAGTCACAAATGAATGGGCTACACCAACCTTTTACCAGTCTCCCTGTGCCTAAAAAAGCCTGCTACTGTGAAGCACTGTGCCGGGAATACCATCATCTGGCTCCTTGATTGCAGCAACAACTCCTGACCCATGGGACGCTGAGAGCCAAAAGTTCATGATCCCCAGTATCTTGAGCATCTAGTTTTTCCTATTTATGACTGGACAACCTGGCTGGCTTATCTAAGGCAATCAAAAAGTATAACCAAGGCACATGTTATGGCATACATAACAGGGTTCCAAGAACAGGTGGAGTGCTACTAAAAGCTGCAAGAAGACAAAAACAAATGGATAGTTTGGAACACAGAATTTGCTGAGTTTTCCCAGTTACTGAACAGGTGAGTCAGAGGCACTAACCGCACCCAGTTTAGGTTTTGTTCAGTGTAGATCTGTTTTAAAATGACTATTGGGTACTCCTGTTTCACAGAGAGAGATTGGGCCTGATTCTATTAAAATCAATGGCAAAACTCAGAATGACTTCAACAGAAGCCGCATTATTGTAATTACTTAGGATCTGATTATCCAGGGTTTGGTGTGCCTGCTGTAAGGTGCTGAGCTTGGCAAATCCTGTAAAACAACTACCCAAACACATTAGTGTAAATAAAACCAGTGAATGCAATGTGACAGTATTCACAGCACCCTTTTAGCCATTGTTTGTGGACACTTGGAGGGCTCCATTTTGTTTACACAGTTGGTGCAGGTAGGGTGACCAGATGTCCTGATTTTATAGGGACAGTCCCGATTTTGGGGTCTTTTTCTTATATAGGTTCCTATTACCCCTCACCCCGTTCCAATTTTTCACATTTGCTGTCTGGTCACCATAGGTGCAGGGGAAACACTTATTCCCATGAATATGTTTATTCTTGAGCAAATATCAATAGTTATGTAGGAATGTGGATCAGCTCCAGAAACTGCAAAAAATATGGTCATCCAATCAGAGAGTAGAAACAATATCTTTTTACTTCGGTGACCAATCACATAGCTCAAATAATGAATAGCACACAAACAATCCATAGGCTGAAGTGTGTTCACCTAAAGCATATATCAAACAGTTGTGAACACTGAAAGAATCCATAAAAATCACAGTCTGTTTGTAGCTGCAGAGAAAGGGCTAAATTCCACAAATAATTTGCTCACTGAAAACAGTTCAGCTAGTTTTACTGCTGTCTTTCCTTACCTCTCCTTGAAATCCACTGCAGCATCTGGCATCTACACCTTCTTGTTGCCAGACAGTTACGGTAGGGAATTCAGGCTGCATAAACAATTATGAGGGAAGGTGTTATGGGCAGTGAGCCATATATAAATTCTCTAGTACTGATCTGTAGATCTGAATGCTTGAACTTTCTCTGTGTAAACTTCCCACTGGAATAAAGCTGTTCTTTGTTTTGGCTTCTTTTATTTGGGAGACTCAGCATCAGATCCTCATGTTATACCCACTAGCTGAATGTCCCTGAGGCCCAGCAATACCTAGACTAGACGATGGGCTCTGAATCTCTAATTATATTATTAGTAATTATAAGATTACAAATTAGTTGATGAATAGTTCATGATTTTAAAAAAAGATGTTGAGAGGTGCCATGGTCCAGTGGATAGAGACTGGGCCTGGGACGCAGCACACTTGGAGCCTGTTCCTAGCTCTGCCACTGATCTGCTGTGTGACCTTGGGCAAATCACTTCACCTCTCTATGCTTCTGTTTCACTTCCCGCTTTTTGTTTGCCTTGTTTCTGTAATTCTCTGTCCAAAAATCTTACATTATCTCTTACCATGCTTAGCACTATGGGGTCCGAGACTCAGTTGGGGCCTGTAGGTACTATCACAATACAAAAAATAAATACTAATAGAAGACATTTTCAACTAAGTTCCCCAGGGCAGTTACTATCTCTTAGTTATGTGTCTGTGCAGAGCCTAGCCTTGTAGGTACCTAATCCATGAATGGAGCTTTTAGGCACCACCATAATAAAAACAAATAATAATAATGTTGCAGACCAAGTTCAGAATGGATCCAGTCATACGACATCTGGTTTCACTCTATTATATCCCCTGCAAAAGTTACTCTCATTGCATTGCATGATGTGATCCCTAGTACGTACTGATTGCGTTTAGTAAAAATAAAAGATGACAGGAGTGATCAGTCAAAGTCAATGGAAGTTTTGCCATAGATTTCAATGAGAGTAGGACTGGTCCACTTCTCCTTTCACTTTGTCTCTACACTGGGCTTGTAACTATTGAATTGCTGCCCTTGAAAAGCAGCGCTAGTCAAAACCTTTACAACAAACTGATCTATGCGCTATTTAACATTCAAGTGTCAAAACATAGTGGGGAAAACACTTCTGAGCAATCAGAAGACTATGAAAGAGTGAAAAGATAACATTTGAAAGGAATAGTTTTCTACAATGATGGTTTGTAATTAACCTGTTTAAACAAACTGCAACAGCAGCTGTGTAAATGTTGAAATGGTTTCAACATTTCCATCTGATTAAATAAGGAGAAATAATGGCTTCTTAGCACATTCACTAATCAACAACAAAACCTCAGTGGAAACTATTGACACGCCATAGTTGATCTATTATTACTTTTAACTAAATTTCAAGCCAGCAACCATGAAAACGCTGCTTTGGATATTTATTTTACTTTAAAAAAACACTTATTTTCCATGACTTGCATTTTTTTTCTGTACACAGAAGGGTAAGACATATGGAGCCTAATTCTAACCTCTGTCTCACTGGTGTAAACCTGTAATAACTCCCCTGAAGTCGGCGTGGTTGCATTGACGTAAAACTCACATAAATGAGATCAAAGTTACTACCAGATCCTCATGGCTGATGCTTCCAATGAACATCAAGGTTGTGTCACACAAACCAACAGAAAATCACAAAAGGTTAAAAAATGTCTTTTGCTCTTGCCTGCATGCTTTTTAAAAACATGTATTTATTTCCATGACTGTGTGAGTTCAGGATGGAAAGTCATGGGGCTCATTACGGCTCCAATTCAGCAAAGCAAAGATGCAAATATGCATTTTCAAGTAAGCAGTAATTCCACTGAAGTCAATGGAAATACTTTGTGCGTAAAGATACACGTGCTTCAGTTCTTTGCTGCACTGGGCCCTAAATAGCACAAGATAGAGCCAGAAATGGTGCTGAGAGACTGTGCTGTATGCTTGCTTCTCAGACGTAGCATAACCAATCCACAACTTAAAATTCTTCTGATGTTGCAGATCTGGCTCTCTCCTGTGAAAAAAAAATTGCACAGTTGTGAGATTTTTCTGGGTTACTCACTTCACATACAAGATAGGTACTCTGATCATCAGAATTTAAAAAGACTAGGCATTCAATCTTACTATTACGTCTATTAAAATAGATAACAGAAAGAGATAAAATATTTATTTCCATTAGTTCAAAGAGTTGAACAGATAACATTAACTTAAGCATATATTCATATTTATTATTTTAGTGTTAAATCAATTTTTGGATTTTTTTAAAGCAGTAAAAAAGTGCATAAGTCACCAGCAGAGTTAGGAGTACATAAGAAGAACATTAGAACAGCCATAATGGGTCAGACCAAAGGTCTATCTAGCCCAGTATCCTGTCTTCCAACAGTGGCCAGTGCCAGGTGCCCCAGAGGGAATGAACAGAACAGGTAATCATCAAGTGATCCATCCCCTGTTGCCCATTCCCATCTTCTGCCAAACAGAGGTTAGGGACACCATCCCTGCCCATTCTGGCTAATAGCCTGATGGACCTATCCTGCATGTCTCCTTAGCAGGGTATATACAATCTAACTAACTGACTACCAGAAAAAACTGGTTAGGTATTTTCCAGCTACATATTTTTTTGTTGGAAAATATAGTTTTGGTTTTGCTGAACTGAGATGTGGGAAAATGGCCCTTTTGACAAATCTCCCAATTTAAAAAAAACAAAAAAAAGATTTGAAATTATCAAAATATTTCAAAATGAAAAGTTGCATTTTCTGGTTTGAGATGACTTGTTTACAAGTTTTCCTTAATTTAAAGTAATTTTTTAAAAAAGAAGTTAGAAATCAGGGCTGTCAATTAATTGCAGTTAACTCCCGAGTTAACTAAAAAAAATTAATCGTGATTAAGAAAATTAATTGCAATTAATTGCAGTTTTAATCACATTGTTAAAAAATAGAATACCAATTGAAATTTATTAAATATTTTTGATGTTTTTCTACATTTTCAAATATATTGATTTCAATTACAGAATACAAAGTGTACAGTGATTACTTTATATTATTTTTATTATAAATATTTGAACTGTAAAAATGACTAAAGAAATAGTGTTTTTTAATTCACCTCATACAAGTACCATTATGGAATCTCTTTATGTGAAAGCATAACTTACAAATATCAATTTTTTTTGTTACATAACTGCACTCAAAACCAAAACAATGTACAACTTCAGAGCCTACAAGTCCACTCAGTCATATGTCTTGTGCAGCCAATTGCTAAGAGGAACAAGTTTGTTTATTGTGGTGGGATGGCTTCCCCACAGAGGGAGGAAGGGTTAAATCAGGCCAGAGGAAGCCTGCATAGAACCTCCAATTAGAGGAGGGCTCACTAAGTGAGCCAGTTGGGGGGTGGCTTGTTGCAGCAGCAAATGATGGCCAGCAGGGGCCATATATAAAGGGCTGCTCAACAAAGCAGAGGGAAGTTCCTCCCTGGCCTGCTAGGGAGAAGGACTATTTGCCTAGGAGCACCATGTCTAGAGAAGTTCTGGGCAGGGTAGCAGAGCAGAAGGAGCTTCCGGCTGACTGCTGCCAGACTGAGGCCCTGGAGGAAGGACAAATATGGTGCTAGGGCTGCCCCCACTTGCCCTGAGGGAAGTGGCCAACACAGACTGCAGTTTGCCTATGGACCAAATGACTAGACTGATGACTGCAGCAGGCCACCAAGGTGAGTGGCTGGCAGGGCTGGCTCCAGGCACCAGGTTATCAAGCAGGGGCTTGGAGTGACAACTTGGGAGTGGGGCGGCACTTTCAGGGATTCGGCGGCAATTTGGCAGAGGGTCCCTCACTCCAGCTCGGAGTGAAAGACCTCCTACTGAATTGCCGCAGATCGCGATCGCGACTTTTTTTCTTTTTGGATGTTTGGGGCAGCAAAACCCCTGGAGCCAACCCTGGTGGCTAGACTATAGATTGCCAGTTCCCCCGAAAGGGAGGGAGACAGCAGTGCTTAATATTTCCTGCTTCTTATTTACAATGTCACCTGAAAGTGAGCACAGGCGTTCACATGGCACTTTTGTAGCCAATGTTGCAAGGTATTTACGTGCCAGATATGCTAAACATTCATATGTCCCTTCACGCTTTGGTCACCATTCCAGAGGACATGCTTCTATGCTGATGATGCTTGTTAAAAAAATTTGCTAATTAAATTTGTGACTGAACTCCTTGGGGGAGAATTGTATGTCTCCTGCTCTATGTTTTACCCACATTCTGCCATATATTTCATGTTATTACAGTCTTGGATAATGACCCAGCATGTTTGTTTTATGAACACTTTCACTGCAGATTTGACAAAACGCAAAGAAGATATCAATATGAGATTTCTAAAGATAGCTACAGCACTCGACCCAAGGTTTAAGAATCTGAAGTGCCTTCCAAACTCTGAGAGGGATGGGGTGTGGCGCATGCTTTCAGAAGTCTTAAAAGAGCAACATTCCAATGCAGAAACTACAGAACCCAAACCACCAAAACAGAAAATCAACCTTCTGCTGGTGACATCTGACTCAGATTATGAAAATGAACATGCATCGGTCTTCACTGCTTTGGATTGTTTTTGAGCAGAACCTGTCATCAGCATGGACACATACCCTCTGGAATGGTGGTTGAAACATGAAGGGACATATGAATCTTTAGTGCAGCTGGTGCATAAATATCTTGCAATGCAGACTACAACAGTGCCATGCGAACGCCTGTTCTCACTTTCAGGTGACATTGTAAACAAGAAGTGGGCAGAATTATCTTCTGCAAATGTAAACAAACTTGTTTGTCTGAGCAATTGGCTGAACAAGAAATAGGACTGAGTGGATTAGTAGGCTCTAAAGTTTTACATTGTTTTATTTTTGAATGCAATTATTTTTGTATATAACTACATTTGTAAGTTCAACTTCAGGATAAAGAGAGTGCTCTACAGTACTTGTATTGTATCAGAGGGGTAGCTGTGTTAGTCTGGATCTGTAAAAGCAGCAAAGAGTCCTGTGGCACCTTATAGAATAACAGACGTATTGGAGCATGAGCTTTCGTGGGTGAATACCCACTTCGTCGGATGCAGTACTTGTATTAAATGAATTGAAAAATACTATTTATTTTTACAGTGCAAATATTTATAATAAAAATAAATATAAAATGATCACTGTATACTTTCAATTCAGTGCTGTAATTGAAATCAATATATTTGAAAATGTGGAAAACATCCAAAATATTTATATAAATGGTATTCTATTATTGTTTAAGCGCACAATTAATTGCAATTAATGTTTTTAATTGTGCGATTAATCATGATTAATGTTTTTAATCACTTGACTGCCCTATTAGAAATCAAATGTTTTGAAATGAAACATTTTGGTTGACCGGATCTGATTTTTTAAAAATCAATTTGCAAGAATTTTTGAGATTTTGACTTTTTATCCTGATTCGGGGTGGGAAATTTTTTTGAAATCTCCTGCTCTCACTGTTTCCCACCCCACTCTGCTATTAAATGCCATTGAAAAGCGTGCCTTTCTGAAAAGAGATACACATTCACAGAGCAAACTCCCACAGTGTAGAGCTAATTTTCTACCCTATGTTGCCAGTAAACAATTTTCAAATGTTCCTAACGTGGCTGACTTCCTACATAATGTTTTCACATTTATGATCAGACACTGCACTTTTTTCTATGGCCCTGATTCAGCAAAACCACTTAGCACATTGCCTAGGCAGCAGATATGCCAAACCCATGAAAAAAACGCAGAAATTGGGCTTGTTTTTGGCTTAATTGGCTTGTTAGTTGCTTGTTGGCTAGTTTTTGGCTTGTAGCTTGTTGCTTCTTGTTTTTGATTGGCTCCTGGCAAGCAGGGGCAAGAGGGGGCAAGCAGGGGCAATGGTGAGGGGAGAGAGTCAGGGGTGCATAGCAGGCCAAGCACAGTCCCAGACTGCACGCCGGGGGGATCTAGTCACATAGAGTGTTGGGGTTCTTAGAGATTGGCTTGTTATGTCCTTGTTTTGAAATGGGGATTAGCTTGATTTCTGGCTTATTGTATAGGCCGGGGTGCTTATTTTACCACGTGAAAGTTGGCAACTGTGCTGGGCAGGTGCTTAAGTGCTGTGCTGAATAGGAATGTACTTAAGAATGTGCTTAATGTTAACCACACAATTAAATGTTCTGCTGAATTAGGGCCCATGTATGGAACTCCTGTTGATTCCAAGTGGGCATTGTGAGTATGCAAGGAAAGCAGAACGGAATCCTAAAGTGAAAACAAAATGGTTAGAAATGAATAAAGTAAGGATCACTTGGAAGCAGGACAGAATCTGGATAAGCAAAGAGTGTTAAATTCAGAGCCAGTTTTCCCTAGCCATAGGAATAGTTACAAGAAGTAGACTCCTTGTTAATACAATGTGAATGTTGAACGATTGAAATCACAAAAGATCAGGAAACGGAAATATTAGGGTACGCACAGAGATGTCATATTGAACAGGTTGCACATGTTGCATTTTCTATTCCTGTTTTTCTTCCTAACCTTGTAGCTCAATAGGCCACCGTATATAGCTGTGCATTTATAAGGCCTCCATCACCATAGTACCTAAATGCTATTGCATTGATGGAGATTTGTGCATTTAATATGCACTTAGGTTCAATGCATATCATTTATCCTTAGCTAGAACTGACTAGGAGATAGTAGATACAAGAAAAGCCTTATTTGTTGTTATGTTACAACAGCACCCAAAATGTGCTAAACCACTGTACAAACATCCAGGAGATATTCTCCCTTCTCCAAGGAATCTTGACAGCAATTAGGCTGCTGGTGGGCTGAGACTACTGCCAATCATGCTGAGCAACATTGCCTCATTGTTTCCTTGTACTCCCTCATCTGTGTATTGTCTTACACTTAGATTGTAAATTCTTTGGCGGGCAAGGGTTGTCTTTTTCTTTTGTGTTTGTAGCATACCTAGCTCAACAAGGTCCTGGACCATGACAGTGGCTTGTAGGCACTATGACAATACAAATAAGAATAAATAAATAATCTAAATAAAGACTAAGACACACTAAGAGGGGGAAATCCAATTGGATAGATAGCAGAAGAGAACAGTGTATATACACAAAATCACATCACTGTTTATGCATGTCTGTCAATGTGGCATAGCCAGGATTTACTGGAAATTTGAAATCTACAGTATAATGATCAACATTTTAACCTTTGAGATATAAATGTCCATCACAAAACAAATGTAGGCCTCAATCCAAAAAAGATTTATGAACATGTTTAATTTTACACACGATGGGGAGTCCCAATAGACTTTCCCATTCCCCACCAGGACGACTCACAGTACACAAAGTCTTTGGAGGACTGACACCTAAATAATTACATGTATGGCACCACACTGGGCCTCTCTTTTAGGATGTAAGTGGGAGATATGAAATATTTTCCATCATCAGAGTTATTTTAGCATCTTGCCAACCTTATGTGCATTAGTGTGAGAGCTTTCCTAAAATAAGATATTGGTTATGTGGAAGATATATTCCCAGAAGACTCAGGAAGTTTAAATTAGAGTCTTGTGCTCTCTACTCTCTCCCAGCAAAGGAGCTGAGAGAGGTATGCAACCCATATGAAGAATGTTAACATAAAGACAAAAACAGCCAGCCATTCTCCCTGGGTGCTCATAAATGATCGTGGGCAACATATGGGTATCCCATAAATTATCTTTTGTTATTTTCAGGATTCATTATCTAGAGTAAGCAAACAGTGTTCAGCCTCTTCCACAGCTTGAAAGTGCATTGTTGTAGCGTTATGGTGAATTCTGAGCTATGCTGGGAACAAGATAGCAGTTTGTACCCCTTTCCAAGAAATTTATTTTCTCACTGAATTCCTTTACTGAGTTCAAACATGTCTGTAAATATACAGAGGGAATGCTATTTCCCAGGCTCCTTAGCACAAGCTTAAATGTTTCTCCTTGTTCTGAAGTCTCAGCATTCACTATAGATACACACAGCATTGCCCCTTGTTTGGAGTTCTGCTGAAGAAATCTGTGCTGTCTTTATTCAGGCATTTTTTCCCCAATTGGTTTTAGTTATAAGTTTGGTTACAAATCCAAATCATGTCTTTGCCTTAAGATTTCCCTGTAATACCTATGTAGGAATAGGATTAATTAAATCGAATCCGGGACAGAATAACCCTCTCGGAGGTGTTTTAAAATGTTAACATCTTACATCTAACAATTAAGAAGTAACTGGTCATAAAGTAGCACAGCAAAATCCATAAAGTTCAACACAAAGAAAAGACTATAAGAACAAGGTGCTTTGCCATGGGACTTTGAGTTCATCTTGCCACTACTCCAAAAGCATCGAATTGTGAGCAACAAAGCCCGGCTCCCCTCTGCAACCAATCTGGCTGGCCACTAGATTGATCTAGACTCTAAACTGATAACTATAGACATCGACTGGTGGGACTGTGTGCATGGTATGTGTGTGTGTAACTGAAAAGCATATGCTAACTGCTGTATTCTCAATAAATGTGGTGTTTTGCCTTCTTCCCTATAAAAGATCCAGTGTGCTTTGTATAGCATAACATCTAACCTTAGGTTTTACTATTGTGCCCACTCTTCCAGGACTTCATTTTCATAATCAAAATACTGTAACTTTTCTGAAGCCCTTGAAAATCTGTTGGCAGAGGTCTTAAAATCATCTGCAGAGGAGATTCGCTCCTCAGTCTCAGCCATTTCTAGAGTATATTTTTCTAGTGCAATAAAATCTAAAGTTTTTAACAAAAATGTGATTTTCAGCACAAATCTCTGCAAGCAGCACTCATTGTTCTCTGGGCTTAGCTTTCCACTGCTTTACATCCTGTGCAATCTGGATGTTAAATACTATCAGGTTAGCATGGTAGCAGTTTACCTACAGTTCTGCACAGGTGCAAATGACCACATAAAACACAAATCAGTGGAAGGCAGTCTCTCTCTTGCTTTGTTTGCAGTAAGGTGTCTTGTCTCCCTAGAATACGACATGAAACGTCAGTACGTAAAAAAATCTTAATTATTTTTTCAGATATAAGCAGCAATGAGGAGATTAGGACTGATGTCTCCTGGTGCATGTCTGTCTCCAGAATAAACCGTCTGAAATAAGGAGTAATTCACAAAGGCTTGTAGTGTTACCTTGAGACTATGAATGTGAGAACATGCCATCTCCTCAACATAAGAATATGAAAACTGGGGTTGGGGTGAACAGGTATTTAATAACTAAAACAGAGAACAATATAGTTGCTAGTTGCAATATGGCCACTTTCAGGCTTCAGCTGCTTGGCTTTGTCATTTTTAAAGAGTCAGCCCAGAAAGGAATGCTGGGAAAATATTCCTATAAGATGTTAACCTTATACTAGAGAAAATTATTAGGGACCAAAAAAAATCATCAAGCGAAGTGCTGGTTTTTGCATTGTGCCTGTAACTAATAAATCGCAAAAATGACACAATAGTTTTGTATGTGACACTCAGATGGGAAAAAGAGCCAATTCCCTAGGGAGAGATGGGTATTAACTCACAAATTAAATTGTATTCTGACCGCAGCAAAGAGAAACTAACATCTCTGACAGTAAAGGAGTTTTTGAAATAATCTTAAGGCACATGAGATGGGAACAAGCTGTGTATCAGAAAAAAAAACAACAAATAACCCAGCTCCATTTGATAGAAAATAAAATGGGAACATAAAATGGATACTGTGCCAGGGGGCTGAGGTTCTGACATAGTAATGTTACTCTAGCAAACTGCATTGTCAATATTCTAAGGAAAAATAACATCAGGACTGGAACATTAGTACAAGGGCATGCTGACCTCAGCGAAAGAAACTCAGCTTGCCAGACAGAGAATAATAACTTTAAAAAGTCTGGAGGAACAAACACAGCCTATGGCGTCTGAAAATGAGGGCATTTTATCATCTGACTTTCTCTACTGTAACATGAAAGTTGTTGACCACACCAAGGGAAGCACAGGTGCAGTCTTAGACCTAGGTGTGTTTTTTTTACCTCTGTCGTTCACTTTTTAAAGTGTTTTTAAAGATATTTTGGTTTTAGACTGTTCTTGGCATGATTTATTGTGATATGCCCCATTTTTTTGGGCTTCTGTGGAAAGGGACAAAAGGGAACCTGAACTGAAGTCCATCTTGGGTGCTCAGTCAAAGGCACAGACCAGGAACTCTAGTCTTATATGATGTGTCCATGATCTCATTATGACTGGCCCAAAGCACACGAAAAGCCTAGACCCTACACAAGAGACAAGTCTGATGAGCAAAGATGATGCTGGCCATTTACTAAGCACTGTAAGTCCACTTGTAAATATAGATTCCCAACATTTTCAACAAGAAGATAAATCACTCATGCAAGTATGATCATTGTTTTTCATTTTAGAAAACTAATAACTATTTATACTAAAAGAACATAATTTATGAAAAATAAAGTAATTTTTAAATTAGCAGAGGAAACAAACAAACACTACTATCACTTGTGAATCTTTTGAGTAGGGATGGTGTCTTCCTTAATGCTTTTTGAATATCCATCATAACCCACTCTAACACAGCATGTGTCACATCATCTTCTATTTGACTAGATCAGTAGTTCTCAAACTAGGGCCTCCACTTGTTCAGGGAAAGCCCCTGGTGGGCTGGGCCAGTTTGTTTACCTGCCGCGTCCACAGGTTCAGCCGATCGCAGCTCCCACTGGCTGCGGTTCGCTGCTCCAGGCCAATGGGGGCTGCAGGAAGGGCAGCCAGTATAGCCCTCAGCCCGTGCCACTTCCTGCAGCCCCCATTGGCCTGGAGCGGTGACCCACGGCCAGTTGGAACTGCGATCGGCCAAACCTTTGAACGCAGCAGGTAAACAAACCGGCCCGGCCCACCAGAGGCTTTCCCTGAACAAGCAGCAGCCCTAGTTTGAAAACCACTGAACTAGAGGATAACAGTCAGCTTGAGTAGTTGAACTCTAAACTGTCATGATTAAGGCCCTGGTCCCAACTCTGCTGATAACCTATGCTAAAGGTTGTTACACCAGCATGTTGTCAGAGCTCAACAAATAAATAACAAATAATGTAATGTCTGATTTTAAACAAAGATCACTGAAGAGATTTTTTTCATAAAGTTCAGACAGATAAAAATAACCTATTACTCAGAGCTGAGGACTTGCAGGCTAATTTTAATAGCACATGACTTCAATCAGATGACTCTGCTTAAAGTTAAGCGGACTCATAAGTGTTTGCAGGCTTGTGGCCTTAATTATAAAATATTGATAAAGCAAGCAAGAAAGATGTGAATATGATGCTAAAATGCAGTAGATCAGCGGATTTATTACAGTTTATATTATATTATCACAGATTCCTAGCCTGGCTGCTATTTTTTTTAAACTGCTTTGAAAATATGGTATTTTGTTGTAAGTTTCATAAGCAAAACAGGCTCAAAAAACAAATTCAGTGTTGCAGATAGTTTATGAAGGGAATCACCAACAGTTAGATTTACATTCTGATAATGATTTCAACTCAGAACAGGAATTATAAAGCAGGTCATAAACTATAACAAGTGGGAGAACATTTCAAAAGTACTTTAAATCAGGTGTCATGTTTGCTCTCAAGCAAAGCAGTTAGGACAATGTTTTTGCAATTATACCGGAGAGTACCTATGAATCATCTTTCTCCCCACCTCCCCTCTGTAAAAAAGTTGTTCGGTAGAGGAAGAGGGAACCCAGTGGCTCACTACAGGGCCGCTCTATAAAAGGGAATAACTAAGCAACATTTAGAATACACAAGAAAAACAAGTCTAGGATTTATAACACGTGTAATGAACCTGGGTGAACATGTCCATGAACAAAGTTTGAACTCTAGTGTGAGGCAGAAAGAGCAGTAGTTCTCAATGATATGTAAACCTTCTGCCCATCAGAGTTGGCAGCAACAAGGGCCAGGTTCAGTATCTAGGGGTTCCTTTTCAATAACACAATGCAAAACCGGCTCGAGAACCCACCCAGTGACCTGAGACAATTACATACCACCCCCCCGGGCACCTCTAAGAGGCAATACTTCCCCACTCACAAGCACAGAGTCTGAGTGTAGCAAAAGCCTTGTAATAAAGGAGGAAAACAATGCGGCATTATGTTGGGGAAACCCCACAAACAGGATTTATAATACAAACCATGAGCAAAGACCCACCCCCAATTATGTTTGGCAGTGTCCTTTTCCCCTCAGTTTTAAGTCCAGCAACCAGGGATGGCTCCAGGCACCAGCAAAGGAAGCAGGTGCTTGGGGTGGCAAATGGAAAGGGGCGGCACGTCTGGGTCTTCAGTGGCAATTTGGCAGCAGGTCTCTCAGTCCCTCTCGGAGTGAAGGACCCACCGCCGAATTGCTGCCGAAGAATGAAGCGACGTGGAAGAGCTGCCGCCAAAGTGCCACCAATCATGGCTTTCTTTTGTTTTTTTTTCCTGCTTCAGCTCTTGGGGTGGCAAAAAAGCTGGAGCCAGCCCTGCCAGCAACCCAAAAGTCACCCCTCCCACAGTTTCTGTCCTTGGTCAGTGCAGCCCCAGAGTTCAGAAGTTCATCTGCCGAGTTTACCTCCTAGCCTGGGTGGAAGTTGGGGGAGGTATGGGGGCACCGTACATGCTCCGCTGCTCGGGTCAACGGCTGATTACCACGCCTCTCCGTGGGATTCTACTGCAGTCTTCACTGCCAGCCACTCCTCTCCGCCAACCATCCTGCCAGACCAGCCTCTCCGGCAGCCATCCTGCCAGTCGCGCCTCTCCGCCAGCCGTCCTGAAGTGCTAGCCACTCACCAATATGTCTTCAGGCCCCCCCTCTACTTAACACAGCTCTCAGTGATTTCAGCTCTCAGTGATTTCAGCTGTTATTAGGGAAGCTCAGGGCTGGTGCAAGGATATTTTGCACCCTAGGCAAAACTTCCATCTTATGTCCCACCTCTGGCCCGGGGAGCCAGGGCTGTTCCTAGCTATTTTGGTGCCCTACGCAGCCCCACCATGGGGGGGCTGTGTTGGTCCCAGGCCTCCAGGGAGGGAAAGGGGGGCTCAGACCGCTGCGGGGGGCTATGTGGGGGCCCGCCTCAGGCCTCCATGGGCGGGGGGGCTGGTCCCAGGCCTCCATGGGGGACGGGGGGCTGGCCACTTCCTTTGGGAAGTGGAGTGACCTGGTTCCAGCCTGTTCCACTCCCCTGGCTCCCAGCCATGCCGCTGGTGAGTGTGGGGGGGGGAGGGGCGGCTCCCCCCTCCACCCAAGCCTGGGAGCCAGAGGAGCGGTACAGGCTGGGGGCCAGGTCACTCCACTTCTCGCAGGAAGTAGCCAGCCCCCCTCCCTCTATCCCCCACAGAGGCCTGGGGCCAGCCTCCCCCTGCTCTCCCATGCGGAGGCCTGGGGCCCCAGCTGCTCTGCTACCCAGACTCCCAGGCTTGGAGGGAGAGGGGAATTGCCCCCCAGCACTTGCCAGCGGTGTGGCTGTGAGCCAGGGGAGCAGGCCAGGCTGGGGCCGGGTCGCTCCACTTACCATGTGGTGAGTGCAGGGTCGGGCCTGGCTGCAGTCTTCAGGGGAGTGGGGGTGGGACTGGGGCAGAGTGGGGGCGGGGCTGGGGCGAAGCAGGGGCAGGAAGAGGCAGGGTTTGGATGGAGCAGGAGCAGGGGCAGGGGCCATGGGGAAGTGCTGGGGAGCCCCCCCGTGGCTGCTCCCTGCCCCCCTTTCCCCAGCTCCCAGCCCTGTGGCACCCCCTTCTCCCCCCGCAGCGGCTCCCCACCACCCCTCTGCCCGGTCAGGCCCCGTGGCAGGTCCCCGCCCCAGCTCACCTCCCCTTCGCCTTCTCCCCTGAACACACCGGCGCCGCTCCACTTCTCCCGCCTCCCAGGCTTGCGGCGCCAATCAGCTGGGATGGCCCTGCCCTTTGGGTAAGTTTGTTGTCTGTTAGTTAGTTTGTTGTTGTGTCCTTGGTGGCTTGCCTGAACTTCAGAGTGTGGGCTGTCTGGGGGGGTGGGGGGCTGTGTGCTGAGCCTAATGGCCTGTGAGATAAGACTGAGAGCTTCCTGACAAAGCTCTCGCCTGCTATCCTTTGATCCCTAATCCCTTTAGGATCTTTTGACGAGGGGGTGTGGCTAACTCAGGGAGACAAGGGGGTTAAAAAGCCATCTCCTAAGTGACCAGAGGAGCTAGTGAACAGGGGAGTTTTGTGAGGGAGTTTAGAGAGGTAGCCATGAGAGTCAGATATACCTAATAAACATTCTCTAAACTTAAGCCAATGACGCTCCCTTCTTTCCGCTCCCCCCACAAAGAAACAAACAAAAGCAACCCCCCTGCTCCCCAAAAGATCCAGCAAGAATAAAAAATAATTCAGGCAGAAGTCCAGTAGCAGAGTGGGAACTATCAAGTTTATTGCTCTGAATGCTGCATGTATGATTACCTGCCTTGTGGCCATACATGTGCATTTGGTGCAGGCAACTCATGGCCTTCAGAGACTGAGTACAGGCTCTTGAGACCAAAGTGGCTGAACTGGAGGGGCTAAAGGAGATAGAGGGGTACATAAATGAGACTTTCTAGGACACCATAGAGTGGTCCCAGCTCCAGCCTGACAGTGTCTGTGCTGTTGAGGAGGATGAAAGTCTTGGGGAAGGAGAACATTAAGCTGGAGTGGAAGGAAATGATCCCATAGTTGGGACTCTTCTTTCAGATGATGTCATGATATCCTCTCGCACTAAGGATACCCCTCCAGAGTAGGGGACCCTTGTTATTAGGAAGGAGACAGGTAAGTAATGGGGGTTCAATTATTAGAAATATGGATACTTGGGTTTGTGATGACTGGGAGAACAACATGGTGAATTGCTGGCTGGGTACGAACAGGGCCGGTGCAAGGATGTTTAGTGCCCTAGGCGAAACTTCCACCTTGCGTCCCCACCTCCGTGCCCCCGCCCTGAGGTGTCCCCCCCCCACGGCAGCTACCCTCCTTTGCCCTGAGGCGCCTCCCTTGCGGCAGCTCCCCACCCCCCCCCTCCGTCCTGAGGCATCCCTCCGACCCCAGCTCACTCCTGCTCCACGCACGGAGCACCCCAAGCACGCCTTCGCTGCTTCACTTCTCCCACCTCCCAGGCTTACAGTGGCAATCAGCTTAGTCGCCGCAAGCCTGGGAGGCAGGAGAAGTAAAGCTACCACATTCTGCTCGGGAAGGAGGCGGGGCAGGGGTGAGCTGGGGCGGGGAGTTCCCCTCATGCCACCCCCCACCCTTGCTGCAGGCGGCTCTCCCCATGCTCCCCTGCCCCAGCTCCCTCCACCTAAATGCTGGCAGCGACCGGGGCGACCGAAGATCCGGCCGCTGCGGTCGCTACTGAAGAAAATGGTGCCCACCCCAAATCCTAGCACCCCAGGCGACCGCCTAGGTCGCCTAAATGGTTGCACCGGCCCTGGGTACGAAGGTTGTGGACTTCTTGAGACATCCAGACAGGCTTATGTGCAGTGCTGGGGAAGAGCTGGTGGTCATTGTACATGCAGGGGTGTGTGCAGGAATTTAAATTTGAATACTTTTGGAGGGGCACTAAACACACACAAATGAAAGATTCACATGACATCTTCCCCCACCCCCAAAGCTCAGGATGCCACTGGCAGGGACTCCCAGCAGCGAGGAGGCAGCAGCTCCCCCTGGCAGTGGCACTCTCTGTATCCCTGAAGTCAGAGCAGGGAGGAAGCAGCAGGGCAGCTGGCTGCAGGGTCCTCCGCCCACCCTTGCAGCCTGCTACTTCTCCGCCTCTGCTGCTGGAGTCCCAGCATGGCTTCCTGCTTTGTTGACGCCCACTGGGGTGAATCAGGGGCTGGAGTCAGAGGCAACACATTGGACTCCAATAGCAAGGAAGGAGAATCAGCAGGCTGTGGCTGTAGGAGTAGGGAGAGGAGGAGCTCAGCCAGCAGCCAGCTGCCCTGCTGTTTCCTCCCTGCTCCGGCAGAGACTTGGGCGGGGGTAGTCCCTGCTTGCCTCTGCCCCCCCTCCCGTGCACTCCCCTGTGTACATATAGGTACCAATGACATAGGCAAAGGCAGGATAGAGGTCCTGGAGCCCAGGTGTAAGTTGCTAGATAAGAGATTAAAGTCCAGGCCTTCCATGGTACTTGCATGGTAGCACCATGGTAACTTCACTGTAGCATCCATGGAAGAGTTAATGGTGTTCAGAGGAGGGATTTAGGTTTATTAGGAACTAGGGAACCTTTTGAGAAAGGGTGGACCTATAGAGGAAGCATTGGCTCCACCTAAACCAAAATGGAACCAGATTGCTGGCATGTAATATTAAAAAGGTCTAGAGGAGTTTTTAAGCTAAGGGTTGAGAGAAAGCCAACAAATGCAGAAGAACACACCGTCTGGACAGAGACCTCGCTTAGGGAGGATGTATTAAAGGGGATACTCTATATCCTCGTAAAGAGAAGAGGATAGAAGTTGATAAAGTACAGGTAGGAGCTGAAGAGAAAAACTCAAATGAAAAATAGTCCAATTCCATCACATGAAGGCAAACAATTAAATATTGACAACTATTATAAGTGCTTGTATACAAATGTAAGAAGTTTAAATACTAAGATGGGTGAACTTGAACACCAGGTATTAAATAAGGATATTGTTATAATAGGCATCACATAAACTTGAAACAATTATAATCAATGAGATGTGATAATACCAGGGTACAAAATATATAGGAATGACAGTAAGTCACGCTGATGAGGGAGTGGCACAATATATGAAAGAAAGCATAAAGTCAGATATAGTAAAAACCTTAAAAAAATGAAACAGTATCATATAATCTCTATGGATAGAAATCCCATGGTATAGCAGTAGGAATATACTGTTGACCACCTGAGCAGGACGGCAATGGTGATTATGAAATGCTCAATGAGATTAAATCGGCTAAAATAAAAAAACTCATTAATAATGTGTGATTTCAACTGTCCCCATAATGACTGTCACCTCAAGGCAGGATGCAGAGATAAAATTTTATACCCTATTAATGATTACTTCTTGGAGTAGCTTGCCCTGGAACCCACAAGAGGAGAGGCAATTCTTCATTTAGTCCTGAGTGGTACACAGGAACTGGACCAAGAGGTGAATATAGCTGAACAGCTTGGTAATAGTGACCATAATGTAATTAAATTTAACATCCTTGTAGTGGCGGAAATACCAAAGAAACCCTCCACAGTAGCATTTAACTTCAAAAAGTGAAACTGCACAAAAATGAGGAGGTTAGTTAAACAGAAATTAAAAGTAACAGTCAAAAGAGTGAAATGTCTGCTAGCTGCATGGAAACTTTTTAAAACATCATAATAGAGGCTCATATTAAATATATACCCTAAATAAAAAAGCAAAAAACAAAAATGCCACCATATCTAAACAACAGAGTAAAAGATGTGATTAGAGGCAAAAAGATATCTTTTAAAAATTGGAAGCCAAATCCTGAGGAAAATAGAAATGAGCATAAACTCTGGCAAGTCAAGTGTAAAAGTATAATTAGGCAGGACCAAAAATAATTTGAAGAGCAACTAGCAAAAGACCCAGACATTAATAGGATTTTTAAAAAGTAGATCAGAAACAGAAAGATTGCCAAACAATCAGTTGGGCCACTAGTAGATAGAAGTGCTAAAGGAGCACTCAAGGAAGATAAGACCATTGCAGAGAAGCTAAATTAATTCTTTGCATAGGTCTTCATTGTAAAGGATGTGAGGGAGATTCCCACGCCTGAACCATTCTTTTTAGGTGACAAATCTGAGGGACTGTTTCAGATTAAGATGTCAGTAGAGGAGATTTTGGAACTAATTGATAAACCAAAGAGTAATAAGTCACCAGGACCAGATGGTATTTACCCAAGAGTTCTGAAGGAACTCAAATGTCAAATTGCAGAACTACTAACTGTGCTATGTAACCTATCACTTAAACCAGCTTCTGTACCAGATGATAGACAGATAGCTAATGTAACACTGATTTTTAACAAAGGTTCCAGAGGTGATTCTGGCAATTACTGGCCAGGAAACCTAACATCCTGGTTGAAATGATAGTAAAGAACAGAATAATCAGACACATAGATGAACATAATATGTGGGAGAAGAGTCAACACGGTTTTTGTAAAGGGAAATCATGCCTAACCAATATATTAGAATTCTTTGAAGAGGGGTCAACAAACATGTGGAAAAGGGTGATTCACTGGATATAGTGGACTTTAAAAAGCTTTTCATAAAGTCCCTGACAAATGTCTCTTAAACAAAGAAGGCGGTCAGGGGGGAAACTCATGGTATGCCCACACCTTAAATACTGCCTGCATTTCAGGTCACCTCATTCCCAAAAAGATATATGTATTAGAATTGGAAATAGACAAGGGCAACAAAAATGATTAGCGGTATGGAACAGCTTCCATATGAGGAGAGATTAAAAAGACAGGGACTGTTCAGCTTAAAAAAAGAGATGGCTAAGGGGGGATATGATCAAGGTTTATAAAATTGTGAATGGTGTGGGGAAAGTGAATAGGGAAGTGTTATTTATCCATTCACATAACACAAGAACCAGAGGTCACCCAGTTAAATTAATAGGTAGCAGGTTTAAAACAAACATAAGGAAATACTTCGTCACACAACCTGTGGAATACAGTCAACCTGTGGAATTTGTTGCCAGGAGATGTTGTAAAGGCCAAAAGTATAACTGGGTTCAAAAAAGAATTAGATAAGGTCATGGAGGATGGGTCCATCAATGGCTATAAGCAAAATGGTCAGGAACACAACCCCATGCTCTGGGTGTCCCTAAATCTCTGACTGCCAGAAGTTGGGACTGGATGACAGGGAAGAAATCGCTCAATAATTGCCCTCTTCTGGAGCATCTGGCACTGTTGGAAGACAGCATACTGGGCTAGAGGGACCATTGGTCCAACCCAGTATGGCCATTCTTATATTCTAACATTTATAAATGGATGTTAAATCCTATGTCAAAATTATAATGAAATTGTTTAATGCTCTGCACAGCGTATATACTGTATGTATCATCGTATTTTACAGTCAGTGTAAATGTGTATGTGCATCACAGTGCTATTCAGCTCTTTTGGGTCAAGACTACTCCACAGCTTGCCTACAATATCTGTCTTAGGCCTTGTCTACACTAAAGAGAAAAGTCAATCTAAGCTACGCAATTTGAGTTATATGAAGAGAGTAACTCAAATCAATGTAGCTTAGATCTACTTACCGCCGGGTCCACACTATGTAAGGTCAATGGGAGATGGTCTCCCGTCAACTCCCCTTACTCTTCTTGATCAGGTGGAGTACAGGAGTCGACTGGAGTGTGATTGGCGGTTGATCTAGCGGGTCTTCACTAGACCTGCTATATCGACTGCTGATGATGCATCTATCGCCACAGTGTCAATCTTCAGGTAAGTGTAGACAAGCCCTCCCTGTCATGAAACACTGTTCAGAATGGACAAGGTATAGCAGTGATCCTTGATGATGGTAGCAACAACTCAGTTAGGTTGAAAAAGTTGCTGGTGAGCTACCAAAAAACCCCAACAAACCCAATACAGCCAACAACTCCCACTGCTGCTTCCTTCCTAGATGATTCTGAAAGTCTTTAGTGATGTAGGCTATTCCATTCTTTTAGTCTGATCTCTTAATGGCTTATCACTCCACATGAGATGTCATGGTCTACATTCCACATTTATTTTGTCCAATATCATAACACTTTGCAGTTGTGCATTGTTTATAAACATAGACTGCTTGAACCAAACACACGTGCAATTTCATTTTGGCATTAAAAGCTGGATAAGGTCAGGTCACTACCCTCTCCTCATTCATCTCCCTGCTTAAGCCCCATTTCTAATTCAATGCCTGTGAGACAAAGTCAGCAAAAATATTTGTTTATATATCTTTAGGAGTGGGGTATTCATTTATGGGGGGGAGGCAGCTGGAGTGATGGACGATGTGTAGGATGGAGTGGTATTCAGTGCTGATTAGATCAGCAGGGGTTGGGGCTGTGGGAAGTCATGAAGTTAAAGTTAGGAAGCCAAAATGAGAATCCAACATGTTTGCTGTATCTTATATCAGTTCTACAGTGTTGTGAAGATGAGCTCCTGACTTCTGGCCCTTATGACTACTGAGGCAATAGCTGACTTTCTGGATCAGAGACTTTTAATAGGTAACATTACCTCTTTTGGTTCAGGAGTGTCTTGGAGTGGTTGCTGCAACATCTGGATGAGAAATTGTGTGTAGAAAGGGGGTATCCAGGTAGGGGTTGGCAAACAGGAACTCACTGCCAGTTCTTGGCTCCTGGAGGCAGTGGCCTGTTATATGTTAAGGAACAATCTTTAATATCTGCCTTCTTACAAAAAGGATCTTGCGGGAAATTACAAGAAACCCCAACAGTAAGCAGTAAATTGAGTCCAGTCCAAAGATGGTCATGTAATCCCTCAGGTGCATGTGCACTAATGACCTTGTTCAAACAGAGAGGGAGTAAGAAAGGGGGGTTGTATCCAGCCTTAGCCCTTTGGACCCAGTTTCACACATCTGAATCTCTTGTTAACCACTGTTTTGGAACTGTTGCCTAGTTACCACAAGAGCCTGCCTTCAACCTCAGGCAAGTTAATTTGACATTAAAACTTAAAAATACCAGATGTACTCCAGTGTTGAGACATGTGTTTCAGATGAAAACCACAACATTGGTAGACACCAGCATTAAATCTAATCCTTGTACATTTTTTTTCTAACCACCATTTTGTATTGTCTTCTGGAAAAACATAATAACTAAAGCAGGTGTTTTATATACCAATAGCTGTTCAGTCGCTATTTCTTGGTTAATCTAAAAGATCACCTTATGAATGTTTACAGTATATGAACTATGAGGGGTCTTGCCACATGGAGAATGCAGTGGGCAGCTTGTCTGGCTAACAAAATGATGCTGGTGTAAAACCATTTATATTGTACACGTTCAATTTGTAGTTAAAGTCTAAGTAAAAGGAACACTCTTAGGGGAAAAACTCCACTCTACACAGGTAAAGCATTGTCTGTGCAGTTACACTGAATTATAAATGTAAACTTATACATATACTTAAGGCTTTCCTGAATTTGCTGACATGAGACACAGAAGGAGGTAGAGTGAAGGCAGCTGATGTTTCTCACCCTTGTTTTTCTTATATACAGACTACAAATAAATATTGTTATCTTGTCACTTGGAAACCTGTGAAACACATTCCCATGCTGTTCAAAAATGCTTCTGGTGATTTTCCCATAAAACGAAAGATGTCCAAAGTTCTGTGGGAGTTGATTGTTGCAAGGCTTTCTATTGCTGCTTCTTGACATAATCCTCATGCTCCCTCAAGTATCCGTTGTTGTGAAGTATGGAATATCCTTGTTAGGGAGAAAATCACTACCCTAAAAAAGTCAAAGTATACTCGTATTGTCTTGCTATTCGGGGAACCACTCTTTAGCTTCAGTGATATGTCAGCAAATCACAAAGCATATGTCTGCACTGCATACTAAGCCTGGGCTCTGACTCAGTTTTGAGCCCAAGCCCTTTTCCGTCTGCACACAAATCAGTCTAACTTGGGTCAGCAAGCAGTCAGGTCCTTGGACTCTACTAGGCAAGAGAGAACCCAACTTCTGCTGTGAATCAGGGCCAAGCCCTGTTGTTTTGCAGTGTGGATGAAGGTCAAGCCACAGACGTGAGTCAGAAGGTCTTCATAATGCAATACGGTTGCAATACCTTTACAAATCTGGCCCTTAGTTACCCCTCCAGAGGGTGCTGTGTGTATGTGTTCCTTTATGAAAAGTGGATAAGGCCTTACCCTCCTCTGTACCCCATTTCAGCATCTAGCACTGTTAGCCTCATATAGTCTGTCTCCTCCAGGAAGTGAACGGATGGTGCTCTTCTCCTATAAGAAAGCACAAGTCCTTCCTTCCCTTGAGACAAGGCACAACCTACTCCTACAACTCAAATTGTGCTGATTTTTTATAAATGGACTGTATTTTGTTTGTTAGGATCCTTCCATATCAGTGTTCTCCTCATCTGCACATGAGTATATATTTTATAAATAATAATACCTAGCTTTATTTACCCATCCCTGAATGTTGCCAGTATTTAAAAAAATCTGTTAATAAATGTATTAGGGTATAAGAGTGTACTACAGTATTTGGTTTTGGTCTGACGTTTGGCCAAGGTGATAGGCACCAACACAGAACAAGGCTATTTCTTCATTTGATCAACTGAATTTACCCATTCGTGTCCAAGAAACATAGGCTTGATTAGGTTATTTCCTTCACAAGTATTTACTAAAGCCGATTTAGTTAGGCCAAATCCTGCAGTCTTTGATCACGCATAACTCCCACTGATATCAGTGTAAAGGGTCCTTAATGTAAATGAGAATCAGGCCAAATATCTTGTGGTTTCTGATTAAATTTGAGTTTCCCTGATGTTGGGTCATGTGAACGATTCTCTCCCTAACTCCCACATCTGTCAAATATGGCCCTTATTTCAACTGCTCTAAATCTGGATTTGATTATTGATAAGCAGCACAGCTTAGCTTCTGATAATGGCTAGCCTAAAGAAAGTGCTGCAGACAAGAATTTCCTGGGATACCTCAGAAGATGAGAAATCTTACATTTATTCATGCTGTATCCCTGTGGGGTTGGCAGGGAGCCATGAATCTTGATTTCGAATGCTGCTATGATAAAGAACAAAGGGAACACTGAAAAAAGAGAGAGATTTTTTAAGCCATAGATTTTATCCCAGAAGGCTCGTGAATGGTACAGGTCTAATTCTCCTCTTGATAGAAACTGTCCATATTATTTGGAGATATTCCTTCATTACTGTAATACCTAAGCATTATATGATATAAGGAAATGTAGCTACAGGGAAAGTTTTAAGGGGAAGTTACAAGCCATATTGAGCTAGAGGAATAGTAAAACTTTAGACACAAGCCACAATTTCAAATGTTAGTAAATTTGTTTTTTAAGTTCCTGTACCTCAAAAAGAGTTTGATCAATTTTATTGACACCTTGCGACAAGAAATCCCCATAACCATCTGAGTAGAAAGAGCATTTTTCAAGACAAACCAATTACATTAGTTATAGGGAGCCTAAAAATAGTCTTATAATGATACCTGATTGCATCCTTCACTATGGAGTGTATAACCCTTTATAATAATAGCTGTAAAAAAAGGACTTGTGTTAAGGCCTACCAAGTGGAAGAGGGGGAACAGAAGTCAAAAAGTCCAGTCTCCCTACCCTGTATGTATTTCTTTAGGCCATGTGGCTTCTAGGGAGACTCTCTCAGATTTTTGCACTTCCCATTGTAAATTCACACTAATAAACTTTGCCAAATTTTCACACGCAGTGGCTTTCCAAGCTACCATATGTTTCACTTTGAAAGAGTTTGGAGTGTTTGAATTTTGGAACTATGGAAGTGTTCAGGGTACAAAATCATGCAAAACAAACTGCTGAAAAATTTGGGGCTAATTACTGTAAAAAAATCACCAGTTTCATGCAGCTGTATTTTGTTTAACAAATAGAGAAAAAGTTATATTAGCAAAATTCTTATTCCTATGTCTGCTAAATTTCAAAACCTTATTAATGGATACATCCATGAAAGCTGAGAAGCAAGCATGGAGGTTGCACATAGAAGTTAATATACATGATGATATTTTAAAACTGGTTGCAAACAAGCACACATTTGTATACATGGCTACTTCTGCACCATGAAAAATGGTTTAAGTGTCAATTGTGTAGTCACAATTTTAAAAGTAAAATCTATGTGCAGTTTCCATTGTGCCCATGCAAATTTAGATGAAAAGCATGAACTGGATAACTTTTGATGGATGCATATGTAAAAGCTGAAAAGCTGAGCTGCTCAAATGCCCTAGGGTGCTGCATCAAAAGGCAGCATCCCACAGGGGAAAATATAAAGCAATGGAATGTAGTTTCAGTTCCTCGTTTGACCTTAGAGTAATATGTTTCAGATAAGGACATAACAAACAGACCATTTTTGGATTACTGTAAGTAGATTTGAAAAAAACAAACTCACAGGAGCTGTTCTTTTCCTGTAATGATAAAAGCTACATCTTCAATGACATTTTACCAACAGATCTATTTTCAATTATAACTAAGAGTCTTTTCTAAGAAGAAAAGGCCAAAATATTTTCCTCTTACAATTGCAGTGGCAATACGACTGAATGTTATAAAACCTTACCAAAGTAGTTTATCAGTTTTATGAACCCTAGATTTTACCAAGATAAGTACTTAACTAAATCTAAAAAATGAAATTATTTTTTAAACGGGAAAAGATTTCATTTCTTAGAAATGCTAATATATGATGTAAAAAGGTCATATATTTTGCTGTGCTTGCAAAATTCCTAGAATCACTCTGGCAAAGACAAGTGTTATTTAGAAGCAATCTGAAGGCATATATTTAGGGGAGCTTTCTTGTGTCACTTACTTGTGTGGTGTTAATTCTGTGTATGTCAAATTTCTATTTTAATAATCAAAGCTATTTACACTATTTAAGGAACATGGATAAGCACAAACTAAAACTCTTGATCTAAACATCCTTAAATTTTGCAGAGAATGTTGCAGAATCCCATCCTGGATCCAAATTTCAACTAGGAAGATGAGCCATTGTCCCTCTAATGAGCCAAACATAAATCCTAAACCATAAAACCGTTTCCTGCATCAAAATCTAGGGAGGGAAAAGGAGTTCCAGCTCAATCTCCAAGTGTGAATTTCCAAAGTTCAGTTTAACCACTGTTCATAAGTGCAACTTATGAACAGTGGTTAAAATAGGAAGGTAAGGTAGTCCACAAACTTTGGTGGCTGGGACTCAGCAGGCAGTATTCTCTCTGTGCTGTAGTTCCCCATGTGTAAAAGTGTGTTAATAGGACTCCCCCATCTCACAAGAGTATTGTGAGGAGAAATATATTAAAGACTGTGAAATCCAATAAGTTCCTGGACTGCATTGCAGACAACTTTTTATTTCAGTAGGTTGAAAAAGCTACTAGGGGGGAAGCTGTTCTAGACGTTGTGATTATAACAAATATGAGGGAACTCGTTTGAGAATTGAAGTAGAGCGACCACTTGGGTTTGAAGTGATCATGAAATCATAGAGTTTGCAATTCTAAGGAAGGGTAGAAGGAGTAAATAGAGCAATGGATTTCAGGAAGGCAGACTTTGGTAAAGCTCAGAGAGCTGATGGGTTAAGTCCCATGGGAATCAAGACTGAGGGTGAAAAACAACTAGGAGAGTTGCAAGTTCTTCAAAGGGACACTATTAAGGGCCCAAAAGCAAGCTATCTCGATGGGTAGGAAAGAAGAAATGTGGCAAAAGACACCTTGGCTTAACCATGAGATCTTGCATGACCTACAAATAAAAAGGAGTCATATAAAAAATGGGACTAGCTCATATTACAAAGGATGACTATAGGCACAATAACATGGGAATGCAGGGGCAAATTAGAAAGCCAAAGGCACAAAATGAGCTCAAACTAGCTATGTGGAATAAAGGGAAACAAAGGGAAGACTTTTATTTCAATACATTAGAAGCAAGAGGAAGACCAAGGACAGGGTAGGCCCACTGCTCAGTGAGGAGGGAGAAACAGTAAGAGGAAACTTGGAAATGCAGAGATGCTTAATGACTTCTTTGTTTCGTCTTCACTGAGAAGTCTGAAGGAATGGTCTAACATAGTGATATGCTCTATGGGAAGGGGTTAGGTTTAGAAGATAAAATAAAAAAGAGAGCAAGTTAAAAATCACTTAGAAAAGTTAGATGCCTGCAAGTCACCAGGGCTGTGAAATGCATCCTAGAATACTCAAGGAGTTAATAGAGGAGGTTATCTAGCTCTAGCTATTATCTTTGGAAAGTATGGGAGATGGGAGAGATTCCAGAAGACTAGAAAGGGCAAATACAGTGCCCATCTATAAAAGAGAAATAAAAACAACCCAGGAAACTATAGACCAGTTAGTTTAACTTCTGTGCCAGGAAGATAATGGAGCAAGTAATTACAGAAATCATCTGCAAACACTTGAAGTGGTAAGTGATAGATAGCCAGCATGGATTTGTAAAGAAAAATCGTATCAAAACCAATCTGATAGCTTTCTTTGATAGGATAACGACCTTGTGGATAAGAGAAAGCGGTGGATCTGTGGTATACCTGACTTTAGTAACATTTGATACGGTCTCGCATGATATTCTTATCGATAAACTAGGCAAATACAATTTAGATGGGGCTACTATAAGTGTGGTGCATAACTGGTTGGATAACCGTACTCAGAGAGTGGTTATTAATGCTCCTCCTCGCTGAAAGGTATAACAAGTGAGGTCCGCAGGGGTCGTTTGGGACCGGCTCTGTTCATATCTTCATCAACGACTTAGTATGTTGGCATAGAAAGTACGCTTATTAAGTTTGCGGACGATACCAAACTGGAGGGATTGCAAACTGCTTTGGAGGACAGAGTCATAATTCAAAATGACTGGACAAATTGAGAAATGGTCTGAAGTAAACCGGTAGAGTTCAGAAGACAAATGCAAAGTGCTCCACTTAGGAAGGAACAATCAGTTTCACACATACAGACTGGAAGAGACTGTCTAGGAGGAATATGGCAGAAAGAGATTAGGGTCATAGTGACCACAAGCTAAATATGAGTCAACAGTGTGATACTGTTGCAAAAAAGCAAACGTGATTCTGGGGAATGCATTACAGTGTGTTGTAACAAGACATGAGAAGTCATTCTTCTGCTCTACTCTCGCTGGTTAGGCCTCAACTGGAGTATTGTGTCCAGTTCTGGGCACGCATTTTCAAAAAGATGTGGAGAAATTGGAGAGGGTCCATGAGAAGAGCCCAACAAGAACTGGTTAAAGGTCTTGAACGAAATGACCTTGTGAGAGAGTGCTGATCAAGAATTGGTTGTTTATTTAGCTTTTGGGAAAAGGAGAGACTGAGTAGGACTCATAGGATGCAGTTTCAGGTACGCTAAAGGATGTCTATGGAGGAGCGAGGAGAACACTTGTCGACCTTAGCCTCTAATGATAGAAAATAGAAGCAATGGGCTTAAACTGCAGCAAGCGAATTTAGGTGGACATTAGGAAAAAGTTCCCAAGCTTAGTCCAGAGGTTGAGTAAACACTGGAACCGGACCAGGAGTGGGTTTTGATATCTTCCATCTCTGGAGATATTTAAGAGTAGGTTAGATAAATGTCTATCAGGGATGGTCTAGACAGTATTTGGTCCTGCAATGAGGGCAGGGGACTGGACTCGATGACCTCTCGAGGTCCCTTCCAGTCCTAGAGTCTATGAATCTACGAATCTATGCTTGGAATCACATAATCGGGGCCATATAAGTACCTAGCTAGACAGTACAGATTACCAGACTAAACTTTATGGAGCATGACTGCCTCCGTCTAGTCCCTCAGCAATGGAAACACTCGATGTCTACAGGAATTTGATAAAGATGGTTACGTCTGGTTATTCATAATAGATTGCATGTGTAACCCTTCTTCCCGGTGGCGTCAGCAGCAACAATACAAAACAGAATGAGCTTGAGCCCGCATCTAGGCTCTAAGAGGCAAGACTTCCTCACTTGTAGAACTGAGTCGTATATAACAAAAGAAAACTTATTGAAAGGGAAAGGGAATCCATCATTAATCTGGAAAAACACCACAACCATGATTCAAAAGCAAATGGCCATAAGCAAACAACCACCCCACAGTACACTGGGCAGTGTCCTTTACCTTGGTTTCCCACCTTGCAGTGTGATAGTCCAGTGAACATCCCTTTTCCCACCCCACTCCCATTTGGTTGTTCTTAGCAGCAAAGACCCAGAGTTCAGAGGTGCATTCACATTCCATCCCTGAGAGGGGGTATCAAGCAATGTCTTTGCTGCTGCCATATATCTCTGTCACTAGCTTATTGCTGCTGCCTACCACTGCTTCTCTGCGACTACTGCTTGCTGTTACTTCTGCACTGCCACATCCTGAGGCTCTACCATTTAGCCCAGCTCTCAGCAATTTCACTAGGTAGCAGGTAACCTCACTGCTAGCACAACTTCTGCATTACCGTTCAGTTTAGGTTGACACCCTGAATGAGGGCAGGCTAAGTACAGTTCTGCTGCCCTTTACTCATACAGTAAAGACAACAACATTTCATTACCCTTGCATTCAATACTAGAGGGAATTGTAACCCAAAACCAGTCAAAATTGGTCACTTTGGCAAAGCAGTTCCATTTGCTGGTCCTCTAGGCAGAGAAGGTGTGTCTATGCAAATATAATCTGTTCCTAAAGTCTTCCCTCCCTCTTGTTCATCACTATACATAGGGGGAAGGGATAGCTCAGTGGTTTGTGCATTAGCCTGCAAACCTAGGGTTGTGAGTTCAATCCTTGATGGGGCCATTTAGGGAACTGGGGTAAAAATCTGTCTGGGGACTAGCCCTACTTTAAGCAGGGGGTTGAACTAGATGACCTTCTGTGAGGTCCCTTCCAATTCTGTGTCAGGGAGAGTTCATTAAGACCCAGCTTATACCTCTGGATGAGCAGCAAGTAAACTTTGGTTTCCAGGGCCAATAACTTCTACTTGTACAAATATTCTACTGGAAACTTCAGACAAACAAAAGTGAAATAGTTGCCAGACCACCTAAAATGCAAATTCAAACAGCAAGATAAACTCTTTTGTATGTGTGGGGCAGAACTACTGCCTATTTAATTTAATATTGACTATTAGTCATTCTTAATGCTTGATATCAGGGAAATAAAAAGGGTTTATTGTAGTGGAATGCTGCATAATCCCTCTAGTTTATTGACAGAACTCATGATATGTTCATTCCGCAAGCTTGGGGAGAACTCCATAGAGTTGCCAATGCACATTAGTGTCCAGAATGTGAGCATTACAGTCAGGGTAATTTAACATTGGAACAGCTTACCAGGCAAAATGATGGACTCACCGTTGCTGGGAGTCTTTAAAATGAGATAAAATGCCATTGTACACCGAGATGAGATATCACAGCATTCTAAAGAATAGGCTTTAATCCAGTTTCTGGGAGAAATTCCCTGGTATGTGTGTATGTGGGGTCGGGATGGATAGTTATGGTAGTCCGTTCTTTCTGTGAATATGTAAATCTCTGAATTTCTCTCTTAATTCCCTTCCTTCATGGGCCACAGAGAGAACGGGAAGCTCTGCATTGCTCTCAACAGGCTCATAACACCTGCAGCTCTGCATTATGACAATGACTATAATCAAATTCCATGCTTTAGGGCTGCAGCAGGTCACCTGCAAGGGCCAGGATGGACTTTTTTCCCTGATGGACAACTGCCCAGATGTATTCTGTGAGGGGGCCAGAAATGAACTAGGGGATTGGGAGGCTGGATTGGGTCTGTCAGTGAGTGAGCGGGGGGAGGACTTTGGAATCGTGAAAGGGCCCCCTATCTATTCTTGCACCAAGACTCTTTGGGAATTTGCTATGCCACTGCACCCTTAACTTCATCCAGAAATGAATGGACAACTAGTATGGACTATAGACAAGTATAATATGCTTATGGAGGCTGGCTGGGAATTTTCCGTCAAAACTGTTTTTAGATAAAAAATTGGGTTTTAGACTAAACAAACTTTTTCACAAAAGAGCCTGCTTTCTGTGGAAGATTTTCTCTTTTCATAAATCCCCTTCCCTCAAACAAACAAAAAACCAAAACCTGAAAACTTAATGTTTTGACCGAAAACCAAAAATTTTCGTTTGTAAATACTGCCACAGTGCCTCATGGGGATTGTAGTTCAGCTGCTCTGTGCCCCCATTCTCTTCTATGGGCTTGGTTCCTCTCTCAGACCTCATCTCTCATGATGCTTCATAGCCAGGGACTCTAATGAGGCACTACAGTGGCTCAGCAAAAGGGTAGACCATGCTGCATCATGGGTAGAGTTACCATATTTCAAGTTCCCAAATAGAGGACACCGCTTGAGGGGTGGGAGTGGGGGGCAATCTGTAAGGGGGTACTGTTGGGGGTGTTGGAGGAGGTATTTATTTTGGGATGTGCTGGAGGGCTGTGGGTGCACTGTGCGGGGCTATTTGGTGGAGGAGCTGGAGGTGTGTGTGTGCACTGGGATGGTATCAGGGTTTTTTCGGAGGGGATGTATGGTCACCCTAATATTGGGAGATTGTAGTCTAGCCAGGAAGTCTGGCCCATGGAAGAGAATGGGAGCCTGAGGAACCCAAGTCTTGTCACAGTCAAGGAATTATGATGTGATTGGAATAACAGAGACTTGGTGGGATAACTCACATGACTGGAGCACTGTCATGGATGGATATAAACTGTTCAGGACGGACAGGCAGGGCAGAAATGGTGGGGAAGTTGCTTTATATGTAAGAGAGCAGTATAACTGCTCAGAGCTCCAGTATGAAACTGCAGAAAAACCTGAGAGTCGCTGGATTAAGTTTAGAAATGTAAGCAACAAGGGTGATGTCGTGGTAGGAGTCTGCTATAGACCACCAGACCAGGGCAATGAGGTGGACGAGACTTTCTTCCAGCAACTAACAGAAGTTACTTGATCACAGGCCCTGGTTCTCATGGGGGACTTCAATTACCCCAATACAGAAGTGCACAGACAATCCAGGAAGTTTTTGGACAGTTTAGGGGACAAGGAGTCCAGGAGAGCTGGTTGTATTTTAAAGAATCCTTATTGAGGTTGCTGGAACAAACCATTCCGATGTGTAGAAAGAATAGTAAATATTGCAGACGACCAGCTTGGCTTAACAGTGAAATCCTAGCTGATCTTAAACACAAAAAAAGAAGCTTACAAGAAGTGGAAGATTGGACAAATGACCAGGGAGGAGTATAAAAATATTGCTCAGGCATGCAGGAGTGAAATCAGGAAGGCCAAATCACACTTGGAGTTGCAGCTAGCAGGGAATGCTAAGAGTAACAAGAAAGGTTTCTACAGGTACGCTAGCAACAAGAAGGTCAGGGAAAGTGTGGGACCCTTACTGATTGGGGGAGGCAAACTAGTGACAGAGGATGTGGAAAAAGCTAATGTACTCAATGCTTTTTTTGGGCAGCACAGTATGGGGAGAAGGTGACCAGCCATCTGTGGAGAAAGAAGTTGTTCAGGATTATTTAGAAAAGCTGGATGAACACAAGTCCCTGGGCTGGATGCACTGCATCCAAGGGTGCTAAAGGAGTTGGCGGATGTGATTGCAGAGCCATTGGCTATTATCTTTGAAAACTCATGGTGATACGGGGAGGTCCTGGATGACTGGAAAAAGACTAATGCAGTGCCCATCTTTAAAAAAGTGAAGAAGGAGGATTCGGGAAACTGCAGGCTAGTCAGCCTCACCTCAGTCCCTGGAAAAATCATGGAGCAGGTCCTCAAGGAATCAATTTTGAACCACTTAGTGGAGAGGAAAGTGATCAGTAACAGTCAGCATGGATTCACCAAGGGCAAGTCATGCCTGACTAACCTAGTTGCCTTCTATGATGAGATAACTGAGTCTATGGATGAAGGGAAAGCAGTGAACATGTTATTCCTTGATTTTAGCAAAGATTTTGATATGGTCTCTCAGTGTTCTTGCCAGCATATTAAAGAAGTATGGGCTGGATGAATGGACTATATAGTGGATAGAAAGCTGGCTAGATCCTCAGACTCAATGGGTAGTGATCAATGGCTCCATGTCTAGTTGGCAGCTGGTATCAAGCGGAGTGCCCCAAAGTCAGTCCGGGGATTGGTTTTGTTCAATAATTTCATTAATGATCTGGAGGATGGCTTGGACAGCACCCTCAGCAATTTTGCAGACAACACTAAACTGGCAGGAGTGGTAGATACGCTGGAGGGTAGGGGAAGGATACAGAGGAACCCAGACAAATGAGAGGACTGGGCCAAAAGAAATCTGATGAGGTTCAACAAGGACAAGTGCAGAGTCCTGCACTTAGGTCAGAAGAATCCCATGCACTGCTACAGACTAGGGACCAAGTGGCTAGGCAGCAGTTCTGCAGAAAAGGACATAGGGGTTATGGTGGACAAGAAGCTAGATATGAGTCAACAGTGCGCCCTTGTTGCCAAGAAAACTAACTGGATTTTGGGCTGTATAAGAAGGAACATTGCCAGCAGATTGAGGGACATGATCATTCCCCTCTATTCTGCATACATGAGGCCTCATCTGGAATACTGTGTCCAGTTTTGGGCCCCACACTACAAGAAGGATGTGGAAAAATTGGAAAGAGTCCAGCAGAGAGCAACAAAAATGATTATGGGGCTGGAGCACATGACTTATGAGAAGAGGCTGATGTAAATGGGATTATTTAGTCTGTGGAAGAGAAGAATGAGGGGAGATTTGATATCTCCTTTCAACTACCTGAAAGGGGGTTCCAAAGAGAATGGCTCTAGACTGTTCTCAGTGGTAGCAGATTACAGAACAAGGAGTAATGGTCTCAAGTTGCAGTGGGGAAGGTTTTGGTTGGAAATTAGGAAAAACTTTTTCACTAGGAGGGTGGTGAAGCACTGAAATGGGTTACCTAGGGAGGTGGTGGAATCCCCTGCCTTAGAGGCTTTTAAGGTCTGGCTTGACAAAGTCCTGGCTGGAATGATTTAGTTGGGGATTGGCCCTGCTTTGAGCAGGGGGTTGGACTAGATGACCTCCTGAGGCCCCTTCCAACCCTGATATTCTATGATTTTATGATTCAAACTGGAATTCCCATAAGCCACCACAGCAGAGGCATTCCAAAATCAAAATTTTTATTTTCTCTGGTTGATCAAAAATATACAGTTTTTGATTTTTCACTGAAAAATCCAAATTTTCAGCAGAAAATGGCCCTTTCCCCATTTTCTGACCTCTTGTAATGCTTAATATCCTGCATTTTGCTCTAGCTATGACCTCTGGATGGATTTCAAATGTAGCTCTATGCAGAGTGCATTGCAGTAATCCATCCACAAGATGACAAAACCTGGATAACCTTGTCAAGGTCTGCATCTGAAAGAAAAGGATGCAAACTTATTTGTCAAGTAGTACAAATGCCAAAAAATTGCTCTTGGAAACGGGTGCTACCTGGATATTCAGGAGCTCTTGGAGATCCAACAAGATCAGTAGGGCTGACACACTCTGTTATTGCTTCCATTTGCTGAAACAGAATATATATCACAGACATTAGTGATATACAAATTAGGGGTAGAAAAAATAACTAGCCAAAGCTGAACCTTTTTGAAAATGTTGCACCTTGAAATAGCATCTGGAGTGTGGTGCAGGGAATGAGAATTAGGTGACTTGGGTTATGGTCTCTGTTCTGCGATTGACTCCCTATGTGACCTGGAGCAAGTCACTTCACCTCTTTTTGACTCAGTTTCTTCATCTGTAGAATGGGGCAATACTGACTACCTGACTGTAAAATGCTTGGAGAGCTATAGATAAGGTTGTAAGTATCATTAGGTTATTTATTGTTTCTTGCATGTTTCAGATGGGAGGGGAAGAAACTCTAAAGGCATGAGCTTATGAAAGGAATTTAAATAGACTTTTGTATTTATAATTTGAACCCTTTATGGATTTAAAGGGATTTTTTACATTATTGTTAATATTGTTAAAATCAAATAAAAGCAAAAAAAGAAAAAATGTGTTTTTCTGAAATTTTCCATTATTTTCAAATAGAGCAACAACCTTATTTTCCTTTAAATGAAAGCATTTGCTTAAAAAAAGACTGAGTTTAGATATAGATGTTGCATATATCCAAATATCACATAATCCTCCTATACATGACTTACGTATTTAAACTCATCTCATAACACCCAATGACATAAGGCATAAGATCTTGAAACAGACATAGAATAAACGTCAAGTAATTTTCTGTAGGTTTAGTGCTTGATCTACTTATAAATTATTGCCATCTGAAATCCTGTGGATTTTAAATAACATCCTTCTTCTTTCAGGAAATCCATGCTTTACTGAAAAATCTATCCCTCTGCTGGAATGTTTATAAAATGCTCCTAATTGTTCTCTATAAAAGATAATACTGGGTGAAATGCCACTTATTTTATCTTTGTGTCCCTCCCCCCCATATTATATACGTACACATATGATATTTTTAGCTTCAAATACTGAAGCCATTTTTCAGTCAGTAAAGAGCTCATTTTCTACTGTGAAGGAGGAAATTTTTGACTGAAGAGTGGCTTCAGTATTTTAAGTTCAAAATTTCATGTGATAAGCAAAATGGCCATTTCATTAAATTTTGGGGATAAATTAAATTTGAGAGACATGAGCTCACCAGAAATGGTAAAAATATCCATTGTGATAGACCCAGGGCAACTGGGTACAGCAGAATAGCAGAAGGCAGATATACTGGCCACTGGATTAATAGTTTTCTGTTCCCTGACTGATCAGAGCAGGGGCTGCTCCAGGCTAATGGGAACACCTGACTCTAATTAACCTGCAAAGAGTCAGGTGAGGCCATTAAGCTAATGTGACCACCTGACTTTAATTGAGGCCCTGTGGATACTATAAAAAGGGCTCACTCCAGTCAGGCAGAGGAGAGCCAGTGAGCCAGAGGAGAGGAAGTGCGGCTGAAGGGCTGGTTACTGAAGACGCCCTCAGACCATCGTTAAAGGAGCCCTAAGGTAAAGGTGAAGAAGGGAGAAGCAGGAGAGCTGTGGGGAAGTGGCCCAGGGAAATATACCAACTCTGGCAGTGAAAGGTTGGCTGCCAACAGCTGCTACCATTAGGGTCCCTGGGCCAGAACCCAGAGTAGAGGGTGGGCCCGTGTTCCCCCAAACCCACCACTACAGGAACACCTCCTGGGAGGGGAAGTCAGGCCCCTGTCAGGACAGGAGGCTAAACTGTTCTGAAATAAGCCCCCAGGGACAACAGAGACTGTGAGAGTTCTCTCACCAACCTCCTTGCAGGCCTATGATGAAAAGGGCTCAGTAGACTGTAACCCTGGCCCTAGAGAGAGAAGGGCTACGTGGAGGGTCACAGTGAGCCACTGAGGCTAGCATAAACCACCTGGAAGCGCAGGACCCACGGGGGCAAGATCAGAGCTCTGCCACACCATGAAAAACATTGTGGAAAAATACTGGCCCATCACACACAGCTCTGATATAATAACTTGCTTGCACGCATTTGTGTGTGAGCTTATAAACACTGCCTTCTAAAGCATGGAAATTCAAACATGCACAAGTGAGTTGATTATGTTGCTTTCTAATGCCACCAGTCTGTAGCCTTCTGAGAAGGCAAGTCCTAAAAAAGGGGAGTGTGAGGGAGAAGAGGAGGGGTTTGGTGAGAAAGAACAGAAGGCAGAAAGGGAAAGGGAAAAGAGGAAAAGTGGTATAGAGGGAATGGAAGAGAAACTGAAAAGGGAAAAGAAGTTAGAGGAAAATGAACAACCTTCAGTGTCACATCTGAAAAAGCAAGGTGTTTTACCCACAAAAGCCTATGCCCAAATAAATCTGTTAGTCTTTAAGGTGCCACCAGACTCCTTGTTTTTGTGGATACAGACTAACCCCCAATACTTCAGTGTCAAGGTTTCATCAGACCACGAAATTTTCAAAGAAACTAGCTGGCTTTCATAAGATTTTCTTCTCCAGAGTCTGCACATGTGGATTCCTTAAAACCACTGTGAGCGAAAACAATAGAAAAGATGATAAAACAATGTAATAACACTCAAACACTTGCAGAGGAAGTTTTCCTATTTTTTTTGGGATTCTTAACACATAATTGAAACAAGGTTCAGCACAAGTTTTGTTTTTTCCACCAGGTTTTACTGCCAGAAGACTTACATAACAATTTCTCAGCCATTTTACTTAATTGCTGCATTGTCATTGACCTCCAGAATGGAAATTCTGAGCAAGCAAATATTCCTACCTCTTCAACTTGGCTGGCAGATAAAAAAGAAAAATATTTTTTTTTCCTTAGGAAAAGATATATAGAAGTAACTGTTACAACTCCACATCAGTTTAATGTATATGTTAAAAACACTAGGACTAAGAGAGCATTCTGACTGGCTAGTGAAGTGTTCAAAAAGTAAACGTACTGCTGCTCAGCTTTCAACATCCCCCTTGTATCCTTCAGTGCATAAAAAACTCTCCCACACCTGAAAGGGATATTTTGCTAAAAGTCAGACCTGGGACATTTGTGGCCCTGTTAATAATATCTCTTAGAATTTGAGCTTGTCAGACCCGAAAGCATATGTTTCAAACACTGGATGTTTGAAATCTAGGAGTTACTCTAAGTCATATGATCCCTGAAATTCCAAGCATACCTTTTGCTTACATTGTTATCAGCATGATCTGCTCGGTGTAAGGACAAAAAGCAGTAATGTAGCCATAAACCATGGGCAATGTAAATAGATAAGGGGAAAATAGACTGGAAAAATAAAATCAGATTTCTAAAATAGCCCTAAAAAATAAGAAGTTTGCAAAATGCACTGTTGTGGTTAATATGTTTTCCCTTTTTTAAAGAGCTTATTCATTTTGAACTGTACATAGCATGCAGTATACTATCCAACAGTTTACTATACATCATTTTTAAATATATAAAATATTATGTGGGAGGAGAGATTTCTTCTTCAGATTAAAGAATCCTATTTAATCTTTACTTAGAAACCTTAGCATTCCTTTGTAAATACATTTTGCCAGGACTGGCCCTAGAGTAAATGGTGCCCCAGGCAAGGAGTGTCTTCAGTGTGTCCACCCCTCCATTTGTTAAACTTTTGAATACCTTATTTTTATATTCCATTTGTACCCCATTTCATGACTTTGATGTACGATTTGCATGCATGATTTATCCCTGTCATATAAGATGATAAATTTGCACATTAGGATCTGTAAATCTGTATTTATTCATGCCATGTATAAGCAAATTAAAAAAATTGTTTCCTCTAAGCTTCTAGAAACTTTTTAATTTTAAGAATAACTGAAATGTACTAACATCAAGAAATTGAACTATGCACCAACATTGGATGAACCCACATTAAATAGTGTTACAGTAAGTGACAGTCTTAGAATGTTAACCCTAGTCTTTTAGCTCAAAAGGTCACTTTTCTCACCTTTGCCCTCATGAACTGAAGCACAACATCAGAGAAATCCAAAGATTGGCCAATGGGATTTTCAAGCAATAAAATAGCAAGCAATGTCAATCTCTCATTGGCCATCGTTGATCGAAAATATGTTTTAATGAGCCTGAGCTTCAAAAAGCTGTGCTCTCCACTCACAACTGTGACCGGCATCATGAACAGAATCCTCAAAACTAGCCACACATTAGGAAAAATGTCCTTCAGCTCTGCCTCATGAACGAACGGGAGAACTTGGAGTGGAGAGTGCTTTCCATGTAGCAAAATATGACAGATATCGTCCAATTTGACACAGAGGTCTTTATCACTGACATCTGTGTTAGGATATAGATATTCAGGCCTGTCTGCAAAGGCCTATACTTTAAGAATTTAGGTGTATTCTTATCACTTAGCTAGTTATAGAGGTATAAAAGAGAGAATCAAAATCATTGTCTGTGGAATGGCCTTCTCTTACTGTGAGGCCAGGTCTACACTGCGACTTTAAATCGGTTTAATGGCCGATATACCGATTTAACGCTGTATCCGTTCACACGACGTCGTCATTAATATCGAGTTAAACGGCTCCTTAAATCGATTTCGGAACTCCTCCCAAACGAGAGGAGTAGCGCTAAATTCGATAGCGGGATAGCGATAACTCGGATTAGGGTTCGTTTGTGACGGAAATCGACGTTATTGGCCTTCCGGGCGGCATCCCAGAGTGCAGCACTGACCGCGCTCTGGACAGCAATCTGAACTCGGATGCAAGCGGGCAGGTAAGAACAGGAAAAGCCCCGCTGAACTTTTGAATTAACATTTCCTGCTTGCCCGCGTGGAGCTCTGATCAGCACGGTGGCGATGCAGTCTGAAATCGAAAAAAGAGCTCAGCATAGACCGTATGGGAGATACTAGGTCTGATCGCTGTATGGGGGACAAATCTGTTGTATCAGCTCCGTTTACAGAACACAAATGCCAAAGCGTTTGAATAAAAAACTCCAGGATACACAGCGCTGCGTTGAACAAGCGTAACGGAAGCAGAGACTCAAATGGGATGCTTCATGAAGGAGGGGAGGGCGGTACTGAGGACTCCAGCTATCCACAGTCCACAGCAGTCTCTGAAAAATTATTTGCATTCTTGGCTGAGCTCCCAATGTCTGTAGGTTCAAACACAGTCTGGCGGGGTTCAGGAACAGCTCCTCATCCTCAGTTTATCCCCCCCCACCACGTGAAAAAAAAAGGAAAGATTGCTGTGCTATGGCGTTTGCTCAATGGCCACTCCGCGAAAAAGGCGCCAAAGGGGTCTGTGTCTGCCCTTCACCAAAGGAGGGTGCCGGCTGTACCCAGCACCCCCGGGGGAAATGTTTTCTGCCCCATCAAAGGCACTGTGCTCTCAACGCGGAAGTGGAACTATGGGATAGCTGAGGAACAGCTACCCACGTGCACCGCTCCTTGAAATCGATGGTAGCTTTATATTCAGGCCTGTCTGCAAAGGCCTATGCTTTAAGAATTTAGGTGTATTCTTATCACTTAGCTAGTTATAGAAGTATAAAAGAAAGAATCAAAGATCACTGTCTGTGGAATGGCCTTCTCTTACTGTGACAGGCTAAGGCCTTCAGCTAAGATGTAGTTAGGCAGCCATAAGCTCGGAAGTGTATGGTCTCATCCTCACATTGCAAACTAGTCACATTGAAATAAGGTGCTATTGGGATATTAGGAATACAATCCTGCCCTGATATTTCTATCACCTCCAGAGAAACAGAAGAGCATAGAAGATAGCATCCTGTTTGTCAAGAACTCACTTATCAATAGACACAGCTGAAAAACCCTTAGGTCTGTATAGATGTAGTTGTGAAATCCTCACTTCTGTATTGTTTTGTATATTTATTTGCATAGTCTCTGTCTGGCTTTGTAATTGTTTGTGTCTACTGTATAATTAATTTTGTTGGCTGTAAACCAATTAAGGTGGTGGGGTATAATTGGTTAAATAACCATGTTACAGTATGTTAGGATTGATTAGTTAAATTTCAGTAAAATGATTGGTTAAGGTATAGCTAAGCAGAATTCGAGTTTTACTATATAGTCTGCAGTCAATCAGGAAGTGGGGGGGTGGGAACAGGAAGTGGGGATGGAGGAATTGGGATCATGTTTTGCTAAAGGGGGAAATGGGAACAGGGGTTGGAAACAGGAACACAGGCAAGGCTCTGTCATGTCAGAGCTGGGAAGGGGGACACTAAGGAAGAAAACTGGAATCATGCTTGCTGGAAGTTCACTCCAATAAACATTGAATTGTTTGCGTCTTTGGACTTTGAATATTGTTTCTCTCTGTTCATGCGAGAAGGACCAGGGAAGTAAGAGGGTGAAGGAATAAGGCCCTTAACAATCTGAACATTCCCCATGTGTCAGTAAAGGTCCGTACAATTATTCAAGAATGTTTTTCTGTCTGCTGGGAGCTTACCAAGGCCATACAAAAGCCCCAGATCTTTTTGTGGTGCTGCATTTGTCCAAACCTTTATTTGAAGGACACTTGAGCAATATCAATGAGTAAGCAAATAAACTCCCTCTTGAATTTTTCTTCCAAGCTTTCCATCACCTCATCTCTGGCCTTGTAACCAAACTGCCTCTTCATGTGGTGAATATGAATTTCCTTGAAAAGAGGCTCAACTACTAAGTTTTCTGCCATTTCTTTGGCAGCAGCGATGGCATTTTCAAATCTGTTGCCTCTGCAGGCCACAACGAAATCAAGGCAGCTTCTAATCAAAGTAGTAGTGGTTGCAATGTCCATTGACTGAGTTTGTAATACCTTGCTTACAACATTTGGAACAGGATATTTTGCCAAACCGCTATTGAGACCAGAAATTTGAAGTTAGTGATCTGGTTTTCCAGGATTTGTGCCGCATGTCAGATTCCAGCCTCAGCTTTATTCAACTACACCAGTTCCATCAGGGCGTCGGAAACCTCAGCCAGCTGGTAACTCACTGGCCTTATGCTGTCAAGGTAGCTCTCCCAGTGACTGTCACTTAGTGGCTTCACGGTCAGATTTATAACATTGTTCGTGAGGATCTTCTATCTGATAGCTGATGCTGAAAACAGGATGTATATCCTTTGCAGTACTCCGGAGAGAAATACTGAATCCAGAGAAGATGATGCTATATCTGACACAACCATATTGAGGGAATGGCAGCCACAAGGCACAAAGAAAACTCTTGAATTCAGTGCAAGGATTCTTGCCTGGACACCACTGTTTCTTCCCTTCATGTTCATCCTGTTGTCATAGTTGTGGCCACAGTAGTCCTGAGGCTTTATTTTATTCTCATTAAAAATGTTCATAAGCAGTTCTGTTAGGCCTTTTCCAGTAGAGTCATCCACAGACCAGAAACAGGTAAAGCGTTCCTTTACTTAGATATAGCCATACTCATCGTAAACAAATCTTACTGTAAATGACTTATTTTCATTGTGACTAATGTCGGAAGTGCAGTCCATTATCACAGCGCAGTACTTAGCTTTGCCAAACCTTCCTTGCCATAAGGTCAATCCAAATAAGGCTCACAATATCACAGTTGGGCTCTCACTTTACTTCACTTCGTTCTTACATCTCACTGACTGTATTGTGACACCTCTTATATATTTGCGAGGGCATGGCTGACAACAATCTAGGAGGTTCAAGGAAAATGTAGTTCTCTGAAAGTTGGGAAGATTCCATGAGATTCTACAAAGGTCCAGAACATTCTAGGAGGTTAGTGAAAAATGAATCCACATATGGGATACCTGAAACTTTTTACTTCAAACATTCTATTTTCTCTTTTGTCACTAACAACAAAAACAGTACCCTGAGAACTTCTGTTGGCAATAATGCTGAATTCACACTCATTGGAGAGAGTAAGAAAGATGATAGGGAAGAGGGGGTTCAAAAACTAGGGGACATAATGTAAACATGAGGAAACTAGGAATAAATGGAAAGCTAAAAGAGAACTATTTTGCACAAACCTGACCATCTGGAATAAGTTACTGGGAAGGCGATACAGGATCACATAGATTGTTTCTGGAGAAGGAAAAGGTTAAGGAGCATGAAAAAAGCTATCATGGTGGGATTAAGATTGACCATAAATGCTGGGCCAGACGGTTTTTTTCTGTTCTTATAATTGTATATGTTCTCATCTTTCCCTATCCCTAACAACCATTTTAACACACAAGAAATGAATGGAACCAGATGTTAAAGGGGAAACAGAGAAACCTGGGAAAATGTCATGCACTGGAGAGAAATTTACTTATAGCGTATGGCTCACTTAGTGCTATAAACTGGAAATCTGAACAGGGCTGGCTGTCTTATCCAATAGTCCATCTGTTGCTGTTATGTGTTCCTCATGCACAGAACCCCCTGCAAGAAGAGAACAGAGCACTCATTTGGGTGTTTTGATCTGGCAGGTTTCTGGCTGCATGCCATGTGTTTGTTTTACAGCAGTTGTTTAGGTTATTCCTAGAACTTCAAGTATGTTCAACATGGTTTCTCTTTTACAAGCTGTAAACACTCTTGGCACTCCATTTTTTATTTAATGATGGGCACTGTGCAGCTGTTTTTTCCTTTTCAATGTATATCGACCTCTGCGCCACAAAAAGCCCCATGTGCTTCGACTAAGCTCATATGTAGTTTTCTGCTGGTTGCTCGGGATGCTGCATGTGTTTGCAGAACATGAGGGGAAAATAATCAACATTCCAAAATGGAAAGAGATGTTGCAAAAGTTTTAAATATTAAAAAATGCATTTCACACGCAGTTGCTTAACTTCCAGCTAATGCCTGCAACCCACTGTGCACAAAGCGAGAGTAGATGGGCTATGCACAATGGATCTCAGAGGAGCTGAGGGAAGAAATCCTCCCAGTCAGCCCAGCAACTAAGTGCAGAGCAACTGTGCACTTGCTCTGCTGCTATTTCTACAGCCTGTGAGGCTGCAGTGTCACCTGAGGCCTTGCACCATCACTATTGAGGAGTTAAGATCACTACATCCACATAGTAGACCACCCCACTGTGCCCTCAAGCTCTCATTCTATAAAATATCAAACCAGCCTTTACATCAGCATGGAAAAAAACAATTGCTACTTTGGCTTTAGTTTATATTTCAAATGTTATAATAAATTGCTCCCATTGTGCAGAAAAATATAATCTATCATTACAGTGAAAACAACAGATCTTCTAAATTAGGCTATTACCCAGGCTGCCTTACTAAGACTTGAATATTATCTTTCTTTTTAGAGCTACTTAGCTGACAAAGAATAACTCTTTCCTTTTGTTTTACCCAAATTACTTTCCCTGCTGTAAACGCTGAGCATTCACAAATCAAACCCATAGTTCAGCAGGATAAGAAATGGTAATACATCCAGATTCCCCTTGTGACAGGTCAATGTAAACACACTTTGAATTCATTTGTTGATGTCAAATAGTTCTTGAAGGGTGAGGACTTCTTTCCAAAGAGTCCTTTTCACCCACCTTATGGAGCTTTGATAGGAGAAAATCCTGCCAACATACTAGAGTAGTTTCTGTAACACTAATTAATGGCTCACAATTTGCCTCCTTGAGAAATATTTGACTACTCAAAGAATGTGCAAGGACAACATTCCAGCACCTTTGTAGTAGACACTGGGCCAAGATCTTCCATTCTTCTTGTTCCTTCCTAATTCTTGCACCTTAGGCCTGCTCTAAATTATGTAGCTTGTAATAGCCTTCTCTGAGCCATCAAACTGGAACAAAATAGCCAGAGACACTCCTCCAGCCAGTCCCTAACCTACCCTTTTCCTCCCCTAGCCCACCTCTTATCTGGGGACAAAATGGAGTGCATAGAGCCATGACATCAGCTCTGGACAGGCTGGAGAACACCCTGATGACAGAGTGACCAGAACAACACTAAGGGGCTGCTGCCCACAGCATAATGAAAAACTGAACCCAACATGCAATGGAGCATTGTGCCCTCCTTAGCAGCATTGAGATGGCCTCTTTCTGAAGTTACTAAACAAAATTAAAATATATCTGATGCATTTGTGGTCTGATATTTGTAGAAAAATTAAACATGAGTGTTCAACGAACACAACTTCAAGTGGCCCAGTGCTACTTCAGACAAGACAACCCAAAGAATAAAAGGGAAAATACTCCCAATATTTTATCTAAAGAATATATAACATTTAGGGCCAAACTGTGCTCTCAGACACACTGATGTAAATCTAGAGTAACTCTATTGAAGTCAATGTAGGATTTACATGTGTAACTGACAGCTAAATTCAGTCCTTATATAAAGTATAAAACTTCTATTTGCTCCAATTATAGAAACAGATTCCAAAAGAGAAAAATTAATTGCTGTCATGCTTGAAAAGTAAGGACCCAATTCTGCTGATGAGGAGCTCCCTAAACTCCTACTGACTTCAGAGGGAAGCAAGGGAACCTACCACCTTCCAGTCTCTCACAAAATTGGGCCCTGTGACATTCAGAGATGCAAAAAGATTCATCTGTGACAAACTAGAACTCATGCAGATTCTAAAGGCATCATATTCCACATCATACAGTTACAAACCTCTCTCACTTTAAAAAATCAGTTACAAACCATGCCAGAGAAATTATAAACGTGCAAGCAAAACTTCTTCAGTCAGGAGATGGATGATGGCCCTGAACCAGTCCTTCCTACCTTTCTTCCTGCTTCATACTCACAGGGAGGAAGAGTGTTATGTTTCATCCTGAGTCATTGCAGAAGACCTGAAGTAGAAAGAAGGACTCTACTGTGAATGAGTAGAGTGAGTCAGAAGATCTGTGGGCATTATTAGGTGCAAAGGGGTAGGTGCAGGGCCGGTGCAAGGTGAGCTGGGGTGAGGAGGTACTGCACGGCCTAGACTGCGAAACTTCCACCTTGCGCCCCCACAGCCCTGCAGCAGCTCCTCATCCCCCTCCTCCGCCCTGAGGAACCTCCCCTCCGTGGCAGCTCCTCCCCTGCCCTGAGGCACGCCCCCCCCCCGTGGCAGCTTAGCACCCCCTGGCCCAGGGAGCCGTGTGGTACCTCCTCACCCCAGCTCACCTCTGCTCCGCATCCTCCCTGAGCACGCTGCCCCCGCTCTAATTCTCCTCCCAGGCTTGCAATGCCAAACAGCTGATTGGTGCCACAAGCCTGGGAGGCGGGAGAATTAAAGCGGGGGCAGCGTGCTCGGAGAGGATGTGGAGCAGAGATGAGGAGCCCTGTGTCAGCTTCCTCCTCCCTGCCCTGAGGCACCCCGGTGGCAGCTCCCCACCCCCTGGCCCGGGAGCCATGCAGTACCTCCCCACCCCAGTTCACCTCTGCTCCGCATCCTCCTCACGCTGTCCCCTCCCAGGCTTGCAGTGCCAAACAGCTGATTGGTGCCGCAAGCCTCGGAGGTGGGAGAAGCGAAGCATCAACTGCGTGGTGGAACCCCCGGCCTGCTGGCGGCGCGCTGACCCAGGGGAACCCCTGGGCTGCTGGCAGCAGCTCAAAGTCCCTCTCCCTTCCAGCACAGTGGCTGCTGGAATGCTTAAAAAAATTGGGGGGGGCATGGCTTTTTGGCACCCCCAAATCTTGGTGCCCTAGGCAACCACCTAGTTGGCCTAAATAGTAGCACCGGCCCTTGGTAGGTGGGATCTATAAAATACCTTCACACAGTGTTTGATCCAAAGTCCTTTGACTCAATGTGAGTCTTTTGGATCACAATCTGCCCCTCCAAAATTCCCCTGAGACCAAAATGCAACACTCTTAAAGGTTCCATGCTGGATACTTGGCAACCTTATCACACAGAAGAGGAATTCCTCTCAAATGTGTTTCAGAGGTTGATATGAAGTCTAAAGAAAAGCATTTCTGTATTAGATGTGTACCAATTGTAAACACAAGATAAATTTGGTGAAATGTACAATCTCATAACACAACAGGAGGAGCTGTGTGTGTGTACTTCCTAAATTATGATTCACGTAGTGCAAGAGTTAACAATATTCTACAAACTTGGACAAAGTCTGCAAATTTGCTGGGATGGGAAGTCAGTTAGGCCTAGTGTCATACGGGTAGGGCTTGCAGCAAAATCAAAAAAATTAAATAGATTTTGCTATTATACTCTTTTTGCTTACCTCAGAGTTCACACCCCTGCACTGGGTAAAAGGTGAGTTTTCTCCCTTTCTCCAAAAATCAGCCAAGTGGACATTTCTGCAGCAGTCATGCTTGGAAGCTGAAGGCACTCTATTCCACAATAGCAAAACAACCACCACCAACTAGGGGAGTGAGCTTGCAGCACAATGCTTCATTTCAGCAGCCAGCACTGAGGGAGTGCCACTTGCACATGGGATAGTTTTTGGAGAATAAGAATGATTTGGAGATGAAAGACATTGGTATATTGAACCAGTCTAGCATGAGAATTAACTAGGGAGAGGCATGACAGGCACACCAGGAGGAAATTGTTCTGCAGCAGAAGTTTGCTGCATTAATTAATAATAGCAAAGGATGCCATCTCAAAACAATATGAAATAGGCCTATGGTCCAGTCGTGTGGAATTCAATCATCCCATTTCTGGGATATTTCTGAGAAAGTGCATCCATAAGGTCATATATGCTCCCAAAGGAGACCAGGAAGAGTCCTATCTCCATCCCCTTCAGATCATGATGTAAAAGCTTTCTCTGCAAAGAAACATTCCCCAAAGAATGAAAGCAGAAGAGAATCTGACAGCACACTTTGAAATAGATGCCAATGACTACCCCTAATAGCATGGTCACATCTGAGCAATTCCCACTATTTTATACCAACTGGAAAGCTTCTATATATGTCAGTTATGGGCATTTTAGAAGTGCAAAAGGATGGAGTTCTGGCTTTTAAAACCACTGCTATGTTGGGCAGTGGGTGTTGATGTTCTACCTGCAGAGATAGACACAGAACTCCCCTCGGAGAGTACAAGCAGGTGCGGCAGCCGCTAGACCCTTTAATACAGTGAAGTGTGGGCACCCCAATACTGGCCCTGAACTCTGACTTCCCTCTGAGGAGGAGTGTGTATTTCCCTATTGTGCACTCTGATGCGGGGAGCCACAATACTCCTCTTGTACTAAAATCACTGGACACACAGAGTATGGTTTTGTGGGAGAGATTATTTCTTGTGCTACAGAAATAGCTGTTACAAGTGACAGCACAACAATTATTCATTTACACACATACTAGTTAGGAGGTTTCCACCTGTAACTCCCGTGTTCCATTCTGAAAATACAGCATTTCCCTGAATAAGACCAATTTTTCTGTTTGCTTCACAAAGTAACACAGGCAGCTTTTATTTTTCAGGAGGATGTTTGTACAATGTTACTTTTTTTTTTCATGAGTATACCAATGAAAGTTTCCATGGAAAAACAAATAAAGGGAGCTTGGTAAAATGTGTTCCTGAATTGGTCAAGTCATTCAGAGTGGACTGTTGTAATTAAAATTGGATGAGAAAACAAACATATTTGTAATATGCTGGGAAAATAGCAGTGGGGTCTCTGAGCTCAGGCTTTCTGTCAACATGGTCCATATGATATCAAAGAAATGAAGTTTGCTGAAGTTGAAGCTATGATGATAGCCAAAATGAACAGTGTTCCTTGAATTTGATTGCTTTCGTAAATTATGATACAAGGGCTCAGTCCTACAAATTCTTACTCATACCAGTAGCCCCCTCAATGAGACTATCTATCCATTGGTTTTATACTGCTGTCCTTCACTGCAGTATCTGAGTGGCTTCCATGTAAATTCAATAGAAATAATGAAGTCCCCATCAAAATTCATTGAGTGTCTGGAACACATCCTTTTTGGAGGAGTCAAAACTTTGTGTGGATAGGGTGGTTTCTGAGGGGACGGGTTGGTTCAGGCTTGAGAATGGAAAGAGTATTCTAGCCCTATTATGAATGGAGGTTTGCAGGATTGGGTCCCAAATCTTTGTCTGCTCTCACTTATATAATACAATCTTTTTGTTTTATAAGTTACATCCTTTAAGTATTTTGATAATTGGAAATGAACAGAGTATTTTTTTCATTTTATTCTTTTGACTCAATTTGGTGAAATTCAGGCAAGAATAGGTGCCAACCATAAACAGGTTGACAGCTAGAGAGAAATGGTAGGAAAGGATGGATGGTGATAGTGGGCCAGTTCACACCTGATGCAAGCCCACTGACCTTGATTTGTTTACCCCAGTGATACACTTGGGCCTGTTATACTCTGGGCTTGTGTGATACTGTTTCACAGGTTGCCAGCAGGCTAATTCACTCGCATGCTAACAGAAATCAAAGGAACCCCCTGAGGTCATGGTGTGTTCAAACCAATTTACGTGTAAGATGTAATTGTATTGTTCAGGTTGCTTAGATCTTGTTGTTTATTTGCTATTATGTCTGCCCTGTGGTAAATTACCCTAGGTCAAAAGGTATGTTAGGATGAGGATGAGAATTTACTTAGTGTTCAGAACTTCATGAGTAATAAGTAGACATACTTGTATTATTCCCACTTATCCATCCCTATTGTAATGAATTACCAGTAATTATATTATATAAATCACTGTAACTGGGTTATTTGTGTATGCCTCAAAGTAAGGGTCATTTCATGTTCAACAATGTGTGTTCACCCCTCAATCGGCAGTTGCTGCTCATCAAAACCCATGTGAGTGGAGACACTTGTCAGCTTGTTTGCTGTGAGCAAGCTCTATAAATACTGCTTTAAGGGAATGATCCTGCATCTCTGGACTGCTTGGATTCTGACAGGGGGAACCCGAAGTGATTGGATAGAGGTCCTGTAACCGGGCGGCCTCACCCCCCGCAGCACCTCCTACTGGTCATCCTCGGGAATTAGTTCAATCCAGTGTCCAGAGCACCCTCTGCAGGTCGGTAATCCACCTTTCCAGCTACTGGCCCAGTGTCCCTCCCTGGACCCAGTGCCCTTTTACATAGGGTGCTGCCCCCTGGCAGTGACCCCTTGTTCTCAGGGTCTCCCCTCCCTAGGGAACCTCCGCCCTCTATTCCCACCTTGCCTCAGTGTATGGCTACTGTCAGTCATTGTCTAGCCCCAGGCCCTAGGGCAGACTGCAGTATCAGCTAACTCATCACTGACAAGGAGGGTTTGGACCTGCTGCCTTGGCCTACCCCTGAATTGCCTCCTGCAACCCCCAGCACCTCTTGGCCTAAAGCTAGGTTGCAGCCTTGGCTCCAGGCAGAAGCTCCTCAGCCCTGCTCCACTTAGGCACCCAGTCTCCAGCTCCCCACAGCCAGGTCCATCTCCCTCTACAGCAAGCGAGAGAGAATCTGATTGTGCGCCTGGCTTCTCTGCCTTATATAAGGGCCTGTTGCTCAGTTTGGGGCGTGGCCCCAGCTGCTGCCACTTCCTCCAATCAGCCCAGCCTAAAAGGCTGCTTTCTCCAGCCCCAGCCCTTATCCTGGGATGTTTTAACCCTTTCAGGGCCAGAGCAGTGGTCCACCCTGCTACAGGTCCCCAAAGCCAATTGTAGGAACCCCTGAGAGACTTATGGAAAACTAGCAGATTATAACATTGCGGCTATCATTTTGGACTTACAGATTTTGACTCACGTGTTGTATATAATGACTGTCACTCATATTCAGATATGACTACAACTAGAAATCAGTTTCCACTAGGGCTGTCAAGCAATTAAAAAATTAATTGCAATTAATTGCACTGTTAAACAATAATAGAATACCATATAGTTAAATATTTTTGGATGTTTTCAAATATATTGATTTCAATTATAACACAGAATACAAAGTGTACAGTGCTCACATTATATTTATTTTTTATTACAGATATTTGCACTGTGAAAAACAAAAGAAATAGTATTTTCCAATTCACCTAATACAAGTACGGTAGTGCAATCTCTTTATCATGAAAGTTGAACTTACAAATGTAGAATTATGTACAAAAAATACATTCAAAAATAAAACAATGTAAAACTTTAGAGCCTGCAAATCCACTCATTCCTCTTTCTTATTCAGCCAATCGCTCAGACAAACAAGTTTGTTTACATTTTCAGGAGATAATTCTGCCTGCTTCTTGTTTACAATGTCACCTGAAAGTGAGAACAGCTGTTCTCATGGCATTGTTGTAGCTGTCATCACAAGCTGTCATGAAAACCACCATTTTCAAGGACATACATCCGTGCTGATGACAGGTTCTGCTTGATAATGATCCAAAACAGTGTGGACCAATGCATGGTCATTTTCATCATCTGAGTCAGGTGCCACCAACAGAAGGTTGATTTTATTTTTTTGGTGATTCAGGTTCTGTAGTTTCTGCATCGGATTGGTACTCTTTTAAGACTTCTGAAAGCATGCACCACACCTCATCCCTCTCAGATTTTGGAAGGCACTTCAGATTCTTAAACCTTGGGTCAAATGCTATAGCTATCTTTAGAAATCTCACATTGGTACCTTCTTTGGGTTTCGTCAGATCTGCTGTGAAAGTGTTCTTAAAAAGAACAACATGTGCTGAATCTTCATCTGAGACTACTATAACATGAAATATATGGCAGAATGCAGGTAAAATGGAGTCGGAGACATACAGTTCTCACCCAAGGAGTTCAATCACAAATGTAATTAATGCATTATTTTTTTAATGAGTGTCATCAGCGTGGAAGCATGTCCTCTGGAATGGTGGCTGAAGCAAGAAGGGGCATACAAATGTTTAGCATATCTGGCACGTAAATACCTTGCAATGCTGTCCACAAAAGTCCCATGCCAATGCCTGTTCTCATTTTCTAGTGATATTGTAAATAAGAAGTGGGCAGCATTATCTCCCATAAATGTAAACAAACCTATTTGTCTTAGTGATTGGCTAAATGAGAAGTAGGACTGAGTGGACTTATAGGCTCTAAAGTTTTGCGTTGTTTTGTTTTTGAGTGCAGTTATGTAACAGAAAAATATCTACATTTGTAAGTTTCACTTTCACGATAAAGAGATTGCACTACATTCATTCACTTGTATGAGGTGAATTGAAAAATCTTGTCTCTTGTGTTTATCATTTTTACAGTGCAAATATTTGTAATAAAAATAATATAAAGTGAGCACTGTACACTTTGTATTCTGTGTTGTAACTGAAATCAATGTATTTGAAAATGCAGAAAAACATTCAGAAATATTTAATAAATTTCAATTGCCATTCAATTGCTTAACAGTGTGATTAAAACTGATTAATTGCAATTAATTTTTAATCATGATTATTTTTGAGTTAATCACATAAATTAACTGCTATTAATCGACAGCCCTAGTTTTTATATGTAGGGTTCAGGCGATGTGCCCGGGCAAGTTGGTGTCTACGTTCTCTCCTACTGTTATATATATTACCTTCTTTAACCTCTCAATAATGCTCATTTCTTTTTCTTAGCTAATAAATCTTTAGTTTAGTTTACTAGAAAAATTGGCTTCACCATTATCTTTGGTGAGATCTGGAGTGTACCTTGACCTGGGATAAGTGACTGGTCCTTTGGGGCTGTTAGAACCTAATGTGTGGTGATTTGGGTTTTAATAACCTCTCATCATAAAATCCAGTTTGTCTGGGTGGTAAAGTAGAGGCTGGAGAGCCTAAGGGGGACTGTTTACAGCTTCATGGTAAAGCTAATGGAGTAATCCAGGAGTGCACATTTGTTGCTGGTTTGGTTAAATCTAATAATAGATTATCCACCAGTTAGCCTGACCTGAGATTGGCATCCACAGCGGCGAGCCACTCTGAACACTGTGACCGCCTGCAATCAACAAACAGTTTAAAAACAAGACATCCAGGAAAATTCCAGTAAAAAATAAATACACTGAAGTCTCTAGGAAAGGTGATGGAAGCTTACATAATGACTGAAGGCATAATCTTGCCCCACTTTTAATTAATGGCAAAGCTCTCAACTTCAATGGGAAGGGGGAACACTAATGGTAGAATCCAACTGCAGAAAATGTGAAAAAAATGTTGGGGCCAATAATTTACTATACATTGAGTATCAGTGTGGGAATGCAGTATGCGTGGGACAAGGGAAGGGGATACCATTCATGGGCATGAAGCCATTAGCTCGGGGGGGTGGGGGGAGGGAAGCAGTAAGAAGACAGTTTGGTGTCCAGGCCTATTTAACATTATCTTCTCTGCCTAGACCCTTAACAAAGGTGTGAAGTGGTAGCAAATGTCACGGGAGCACTTGTCCACTAGAACTGGACTAAGGCCCACTTTCACAGATGGTGCATTAGGCCACAAAGCAGCCAACAGATGGCAATAATATTTAGTTATTATTGACATGGGCTAAATTTGAATGACTATCTAAAAATGAAAGACTCTGCTATCTGTTACCAATGCCAGGAACCATGCATCCCCACCTAGTGTGTGGATTTTCAGAGAGTCCTACTTTATTAGTATGCTATCAAGAAAAAACTTAAGATTGGAATTACTGGCATCAGAAAAAAAAGATTCTGGACTAGCCTACTCATTTCCCATTAGAGTTATCCAAGCAAACTGAACCTTTTTGTCTGCTAATATAAACTAACTCTCGCTATCATCAAGAAATAGAGACCTGCATAACCTAAAAAGATTAAATAAAGTTCATGGGAATATCAAAAGGTGTTGCTCCTTTGTAATCTGCCTTTCTACTAACTAACCCCTTTAATTAGCAACCCAAATAACAAATGAGAACATGAGGTCTGTGCTCAGAGATTCCACTCACTGCCTCACCTTCTAAATCTTTTCAGTACCCAGCCTTCTATTAATCATGATTATTTTTATTTGTATTACTAGAGTACCTAGGACCCTTAGTCATGCACCAAAATGGCCTGTGCTAGGCACTGTACAAACAAAGAAAAAATACAATCCCTGCCCCAGAGAGCTTTCAATCTAAGTGCCATGGGGCACAGTGCACTCCCTCCCCATCTGCCATCAAGCTGCCCCAGACACAATCTTCCATGTTTTGGGCAGTGCAGGTGCACACTTCCACCTACCCAGCACTTAGTGCAAACACATAAATCCATGGTATGCCTACATCCTGGATACTGTGTGCAGATGTGGTCGCCCCATCTCAAAAAAGATATATTGGAATTGGAAAAGGTTCAGAAAAGGGCAACAAAAATGATTAGAGGTATGGAACAGTTGCTATATGAGGAGAGATTAATAAGACTGGGATTTTTCAGCTTGGGAAAGAGATGGCTAAGGGGAAATATGATAGAGGTCTATAAAATCATGACTGGTATAGAGAAAGTAGATAAGGAAGTGTTGTTTACTACTTCTCATAACACAAGAACTAAGGGTCATCAAATGAAATTAATAGGCAGCAAGTTTAAAACAAATAAAAGGAAATATTTCTTCACATAACGCACAGTCAACCTATGGTACTCCTTGCCAAAGGTTGTTGTCAAGGCCAAGACCATAACAGGGTTCAAAAAAGAACTAGATAAATTAATGGAGGATAGGTCCATCAATAGGTATTACCCAGGATGGGCAGGAATGGTGTCCCTAGCCTGTGTTTGCCAGAAGCTGGGAATGAGCGACAGGAGATGCATCACTTGATGATTACCTGTTCTGTTCATTCCCTCTGGGGCACCTGGCACTGGCCACTGTTAGAAGACAGGATACTGGGCTAGATGGACCTTTGGTCTGACCCAGTAGGGCCTTTTATATGTTCTTATGTCCATACTCCAGCCCAGAGCATATTCGGCATTATTACTTTGTAAATAATATTAGCCATGAATTCTACACAAATTATATAACAATAAGCTTCCCTCTGCAGATCACTGTGACATGTGCCATGTGGTGCTGTAGCCACTTTGACTTATCTCCACTGTAGAATCTATCAATGTTTATAGTAAAGAATCAAAAGTTGCTTTTTGTGCTCGCAAAGCTTATACATGGACTATTCCCCCAGTTTGCCTCTTTATCTTGTTCCTTAAATAGGATGTTTAGATCTTTAAATTCTCTGCCTGGAAAACTTGGCTTGCATTTCCTTCTCTTTACTCTGCACTATTGGATCTGGAATGGCAATGAACTGACAAAAACACAATGGGAGAAATCCAGAACCCAATGAAGTCCATGGGATGTTTGCCATTGACTTCAGTTGGTCCAGAATTTCACCCAACTTGATTTACAGGTCATCTCTGTGATGCTATCTCAGGGCATCCAGGACTGTGAGTCACTTTGTTACTCCCCTGCCTCCAATGTGAGGGAACCTTTCTTGTGGTATCTGGGTCCTACACACCACTAGCCTTTGTGTCACTCAAACACTCTCCTCAGAACTCTGCTAGCCTTGTTTTTGCCTTGGAGGTTAACACTTTCTGTATCCCAGTCCCTGAACTCCTCACAAATGTCCTCCTATAGTGTCCAGCCCATGTCATTGGGCACTCACAGTAACTACTAGGAATGCTGTCCCCAAAGAGGCAATACACACACCAGCTTATCTGATTCCACTGAGTATCGGCTCCACTATAACAACACAGCACTGTAAGCTATTTGTACTGAAAATAAAGATACGTTTATTGACAAAGGTAAAGGTTTAAGTGAGCAAGGATAATAAGAACAGGTTACAAATAAACAAAAGTATAACTTGCTTTTTAGAGATTAAAAGTTAACTCTAACAGGCTACAGTCCTTTGTCTAAGGGCAGGTCTATACTTAAAATGCTGGACCACTTTAATGAAGATGTTCTATACCAATGTGTACTTAATCCACCTCCACACGAGGTGGTAGCTATGTCAACAGGAGAAGCTCTCCCCCTGACATAGTGCTGTCTACACAGGGGATTAGGTCAGTATAACTATGTTGCTCAGGGGTATGGATTTTTCACACCCCTGAGGGACATAGTTATACCAATATAGCTCTGTAGTGTAGATCAGACCTAAGACAGTTTCTCGCCTAAGTCTTTTCAGCAGAGCTTGCTGGTTTTCAGTCAAACCAGGATCCAAAGCATTACAAATCACCCCCCTCCGCCAAAGGTGTTCTTCAGGGAACGGACTTTTTGCTTCTCCTCATATTTCTCAAAACTCATCGTTTTGACCCATCAGAATGACTTCCTGTGGTTAAGTCTCTGGTATCTTCTCATTCCCCTGTTTACTCAAAATGCAGATTTCGCTTCCATTGTGATACGCAGGGGTGAAAGTGAGCCGGTATGGGCTGGTGTGGTGTACCAGTAAGAAGCTGGTACCAGCCCATACGCAGCCCATGTTAAAGTGCTGCCGTGGCTGGTACCCACCACCGGGCCACTAACAGGGGAGGGGGAAATGGCAGCTATCCAGGGGCCAGTGATTTAAAAGGGCCTGGGGTTTCTGGCTGCTGTTACCGTGAGAGTGGCCGGAGACCCGGACCATTTTAAATCACTGCCGGAGCCCCAGGCGGCGGGGGCCAGGCAGCGTGGCTAGGCTGGCTGGGGGATACTGACCCCTCCAGCCCCACCCGTTCTGCTCGAGGCCCTGCCCCTTCTGGGGGCCAGCTCTATCCATATGCGTGACCTACATCAGAGACAGGGATAATTATCCTGCCTCCCATCCGGAAGAAACTTGCTTTTCCCTTTTTTTGGAAAAACCTATTTGTCATCCCTGCCTGGGTCACAGACTCTCAAGTATATTTTCAGTATGTATACACATAACTCCTTATATAGTGTCAGTACATACATTTCTCAGCTATATTAATGGCCTGTGTGTCCCCGGCTTTGGTGCAATACCTTGCAAGACAATATTTAGGGATCAATACTGTGGAAGTGGTGTGTTAGGTATAGTGAATTTGTCAAATCAGATAGGAGTTACTGACACAGAGAGCGGGGAACCCTTTGGCAGTTGGCACTAATGGTACTGTGTGTCAGCCTCCTTCAGTAAAATCAGCTGCTGAGCAAATAATGTCTATTTTTCTGTTCCCTAGCCTCTCCTCTGCAGGTAGGTTCCAGCTGCTGCCTCCAGCTAGCTGATCATGTGCCACCCTCAGTCTGCCTTTCCCTGTTCCTGATCCCCAGAGTGCTCCAGATAGTTCTAGTCATTATAGGCTATGTCTACACTATGAGCTAAGAGTGTGGTTCTCATCTTGCATATTCTTGTGATATCAGTGTAGCCACAGTAGCACTGGACAGTGACCGCAGAGGCACACCTTAGCTGTGCTGAGTACGTACCCACAGGATGCAGATGGGCTTGTACGCAGCATAGGTAAGCCATGCCCCCACTGCCCCTGCCATCATGGCTACACTATTGTTTATACTCAAGCTAGCTGTCATTGAGCTGGCGTGAGAACATGTATGTGAGCTGGAAATCACACTCCTAGCTCATAGTACAGAGGTAGATATGGATCACATAGCACCACTGACCAGATTCTGTGTCTCTCCTGAGATGACCTGGGACCCAATCTCTGAACTCCAAGTTATTTGATAGGACGAACCCAGCGATGAGCCAGCAGCGAGGGACAGAAAACTGGTTTCACTGGAAAAACAGTTTCCAACCATGCCAAATAACTGTTTTCAATAACTAGTTATTCAAACCATCTGGCAGACACACACCAGCCTTTGAAAGGAGGGAGAGGAAAGGACTTTGCCTTGTGTGACTGGATAGCAGTATTCTCAGCTCAGCCAAGGACTGTATGCCTTTCGTGCTGCAGAAGAACGATTTTATGATATCAGTGCCAACTACTAATTTCTGTGCTCGTTGGTTTGCGTCACAGCCTTGCCATAGGGAGTAAAGTTCCACGTTATGTATTTATTACATGATTGCAGACTGCAAAGGAGATGTTTCAAGGCAAATTATTTGCCTTCATTCCCTGCTTAAGGTACCTTAACTAGCAGCAACACAGCTCCATCTGTTGGCTACTGTAAGCAATTGTCATCCACTAACTTCACTTCTTAAAATATATATTTGAAACTCAGGCCTTTACTGCAGAGATTTTTGAGACTCTCCATATCGGTGTTGGACAGTTTCTGACTCTGCTAATACCATTTTAAAAAGCCGAGTAAGAAGTGGCTATTTGTATTGAGGTTCTCTGACAGCATCACTTGCTGCTTTTAGTATTTGCCATTTATAATGCAATAGCATCCAGAGGCTCCCGTTCTCCTAGGCTCTGTACTAACACAGACAAGAAGAGAGCTCCTGCCCCAGAGGAACTTGCATTCGAAATCTCTGTTGACTCTAGCAAAATTACCCATCTTTGAGAACAGATGTTGGCAGCTGGTGCTGCTCAACATGGTTTAACTGCAAGTAGAGTCAACCAAAACCACTGAACCAGGCAGGAGACTAGCAGTTCAGCTGGTGTCATGTTCAGCTAGCATGCTGCCGGGTCCATTTAGTGGTTGGGGCTGCATTTTCACCCTTCAAAAAGACAGGAAGGTGAGTGTAGAAAGGCATCTCCCTTCCTTCAACTATGCTGGCACCTAAAAGGAATGAGGAATTTTCACCCAAATTGTAGAAGCAGCTATGGAATTTGGCAGGCAGTTGAGAGTGTAATGGGGTGCTTCCTCCTCAGCACAGCAGACAGCTGCAGGGTGGAGGTTGGGGAGGCAGCTGGAAACAGACAGACCCAGCTGGCTCGTGAATGTATGGAGCCACATTGCAGCAGCAGTGAGTGCCACTGTCACGGTGCTACTATGGGAACGGACACGGGCAGGAAAGCATGTTCGCTTTGCAAAATCGTATTTCCATTCAAGCACAGTCTGGGGAGAAAAATGAAAGTGTCTAAAATGCTTCGTTAGACTATGGGCTTTTAAAGAATATTGATAGGCAATTTAGAAAAGCATTTTATTTAGAGACAGTGGGTGAAATATTGGGGGTTTTGCTATTGACTTTAGTGAGGGCAGGATTTCGCCCAGCAGCTTCAATGAGAAAAGTATCATTATCCCTTTTTTACAAACTAAGGCACTGAGAGGGAAAGTGTCTTTCCCAGGTTCATACAGTGAATCGGTGGCACAGTCAACGATAGCGGTAGAGCTCCTGACCCTCAGTCTGGTACCCCATATGCTGGGCTTGAAATTGTGAGGCTCTGTTGGTGGTTTTGCACCATTTTCATAGAAATCAGATATAAAACTGCAAACAGGCCATAATCAGGGGCGACTCCAGGCCCCAGCACGCCAAGCGCATGCTTGGGGCGGCAAGCCGCGGGGGGCGCTCTGCCGGCGCCGCGAGGGCGGCAGGCAGGCTGACTTCCATGGCTTGCCTGTGGAGGGTCCGCTGGTCCCGCGGTTTCGGAGGACCTCCCTTCCTGTCTTGCTTGGGGTGGCAAAATTCCTAGAGCCACCCCTTACCATAATGGGCTGGATCCTCTGGTTGGCTGAGCTGTGCTCCATGCAGAACTGAGGCAGAAGGAGGGGCAAAGCTGGTGTTAAATCACCTTGGTTTCTTGGAAATCCTGGGACCTGCCAAGAACAGTTCAGATTTCAGTGCAATTTACCACAGCCTCAGGACTGCCTTAAGTTGTACCCTGCTGTTTATGGCCACAAGGAGCTACCTGGGGAGCTGGGGATAATTTGAGTGCCAGGGTACCCTGACTACATATGATTGGGTGTACAAACCCCACAGTGGGAAAGAAGGAGTTAAGGAGCAGCTCTAGGCTCAGGTGGCCCTGCCACACCTGCAAACGCTGCATAAGTTGGAGGCAGAACTATAAAAGGGAAGCAGAGCAGCTCAGCAGGGGGCAGATAGTAGATGGGAGAAGACCTGCAGCTCTGGAGAAGGAGCTCTTGTTGCCTGAGGCCTGGCAATAGTGACTTGACTGCACCTGCAAAGAAGGGACTGGTGATTGTTTCAGAAGGCAGACACCTTATTTTGTGTGCAGTTCTTTCATTTACCCTGTGGGGAAAAGGGAACTCTGGTAGGAAGCAGACAAGGGAGGAAGCTGCATAGCATCCTAAGATGCAAGACTTAGCTGCCCACCATTGGGCCCTGCATCATAGCTCAGTGGAAGGGGTGGGCCCTGGCTCCCATACTAGCCCCTAAAGAGGGACAATGATAGGACCCTATCTCTCAGCACAGAACTGAGTTGGGGAAAGCCCTGAACACACAAAGGTCCAGATCCCAGGTCCCTAGCCTAAGGAGAAAGCCCTGATCTGAACACATCCCCATTTGTGGACTTTTTTGTATGTATCTTGACAGGCCTGGACTGGGCTGGGCTGGACTGGAATGGGTGACCTGGCCAGCAGGCTGACTCAGAAAAAAAAGACAGACCACCGTAGTGTGGATCTATAGTAAGAAAGGTGGATGTCAAGGAGGAACACAGCCTGCTGCACCCTGCCTGACCACTATACGACACCGGTTGTGTGTATTCCCCTTCACAACACATCATCTTTCACCCTTATGCCAGGGGCTGGGCAGCAAGGGATGGGAGTGGCATAGAGTTGCTATACTTGTTTTCTAGTACCTGTTCGTAAGCCTCCTCAAAGATGGCCTCTCACTCCAAGATCCGGACTATCAAACCTGCACTCATCAGGGACAATGGAACTGTCATCAGCATGGTTAGCACTCATCGGAGCTTTCTCAGACCCTGGTCCACGGGCTATGGAATGCTCTAACACAGGAGCTAAGATTGACCATGGATCCTACGGAGTTGAGGATGAAAGGTAAACCCCAGGTGAAATTCTGGCTCCACTGATGTCAATGGCAATTGCATTGCAGGAGCTTCAAAGTGAAGATGGGGCATTTTCAAACTGTTTATTTTAATCTTCTGTATTTCTAAATACAATTGTAAAAGCATGAAAATAGAAACAATACAAGAATTTCAAAGACAATGCCAACCGATCATAGAAACAGGCTAGTAAGCTCTTTATAAAACAGACTTCCCATGTGATCCCTAGAGCCTACATTAAAATAACTTTCCTGTAAAATGTCTTGTAACAAAGAGTTCCTGTGTGGGAACAATCTTCATATGTCTCTTATGAGGTTAAGTTCACTAATTAATTCATGAAGGTGCCTTAATTAATAACAAAATCTAAGTCCTTCCTCACTTTCTGCAAAATATTAACTTCAGGGACAATACAAAATTCCCAAACATGAGATTACCAGAAGTGGCATGCAGCAATTATAGCCTAGATAGTCATTTAAACACTCAAGGTTTGATCCAACACACATTACACCAGTGAAAACTCATATTGTGTGTGTGGCGGGGGAGGGGTTGTGGAGGCATAATGTGTGTTCCAATTCAAGAGATATTCAATCCATATTATATTTATATTAGTAAAAAAAGAAAAGACTTCCCAGAAAGGATTCATTCCCCTTTATTAACCGAGAAGACTATTAGAATCCAAATAATTATTAAAGCTGTCTTTATGTGACCCTGAAGGGCACTGTTTTGGTACAGTGATGTGACAAACAAGCATGTGGCATATTTTAGAATATGAAAACAGACATGCAATTCTAAAGCTCATAAAACTTACTACCACTTGTCTTTCTTTTAGTCTTCTCTTGCTTTGTTTATATATATATATATTTTTTCCCCTTGTTCTATTGGACTTGGGGTGGGGGCAGCATGCAGAACGGAGCCTCCTGTCTTACCCTATACATAGGAGCCGGAGGGGGGACGTCACTGCTTCTGGAAGCTGCTTGAGGTAAGCACCACCCAGAACAGCCCCCAACCCTGCTTTCCAGCTGGAGTGCCAGAGCAGGGCAAGCCCCAGATCCTGCTCCCCAGCAGGACCTCGGGGGTTGGATTAAAATGGCTGGTGGGCCAGATGCAGCCTGTGGGCCATAGTTTGCCCACCCCTGACGTAGTCCAACCTCTTGCATAGCATAGGCCATAGAACTTTCCCAAAATAATTCCTAGAGCAGATCTTTTAGAAAAACATTCAATCTTCTTTCAAAAATGATCAGTGATGAAGAATCCACCATGATCCTTGGTAAATTGTTCCAGTGGATAATTACTCTCACTATTAAAAATGTATGCCTTGTTTCCAGTCTGAATTTGTCTAGCTTCAACTTCCAGCCATTGGATCATATTATACATTTCCCTGCTAGCTTGAAGAGCCCATTATTAAATATTGTTGTCCCATGTAGCTACTTATAAACTGTAATCAAGTCACTTCTTAGCCTTCTCTTTGTTATCCTAAATAGGTTGAGCTCCTTGAGTCTGTCATTATGAATGCATTCTTGTGGCTCTTCTCTGAAGCCTCTCCAATTTGTCAACATCCTTCTTAAATTGTGGGGACCTGAACTGAGGCAAAATAACTTCTCTACTTGAGAACCTCCTGTTTATGCATCCAAGGATCTCATTAGCTCTTTCGGCCACAGCATCATACTGGGAGCTCATGTTCAATGATTATCCACCTTGACCCCCAAATCTTTTTCACTGCTTCCCAGGATAGAGTCCCCCATGCTATAAGTATGGCCTATATTCTTTGTTCCCGGATGTATACATTTACATTTAGCCATGTTAAAACACATTTTGTTTGCTTGCAAAAGCAGGTCATTTATAAATATGTTTAATAGCATAGGGTCAAGAACTGATCCCGTTGGGGCTCCAGGGGAAACAGAGCCACTCAGTAATGAATCCCTGTTTAGAGTTATCTTTTGAGACCTATCAGTTAGCCAGTTTTTAATTGACTTAATGTATGCCATGTTAATTTTATATGTCTAGTTTTTTAATCAAAATGTCATGTAGTACCATGTCAAATGCCTTATAGAAGTCTAAATAACTTGTAATCTCATCAAAAAAGATACCATGTTAGTTTGATATGATCTATTTTCCATAAGCCCATGCTGATTTGCATTAATTACATTAACCTCCTTTAGTTCTTTACTAATCAAACCTTGTATCAGCCACTCCATTTTGTTGCCCAGGATAAATGTCATGCTGATGGACTTATATTTTCCTGAGTCATCCATTTTACCCTTTTTAAAAATTGGCACAGCAAAGTTTTCTTCCAGTTTTCTGGAACTTCCCCAGTGTCCCAAGACTTACTGAAAATCAACATTAATGGTCCAGCGAGCTCCTCAGGCAGCTCTTTTAACTTGGATGCAAGTTATCTGGACCTGCTGTTTTTAAAATATCTTAACTTTATTGGCTTCTGTTTAACATCCTCCAGAGATACTAGTGGAATGGGAGAAGTATTATCATTACCATATGATGACATCGCATCATCTGTTTTCCCCCAAATACAGAACTGAAATATTTATTGAACACTTCTGCCTTTTCTGCATTATTGGTAATTCTACCATTTCTATCTAGCAATGGACAATACCATTGTCAGGATTCTTTTTGTTCCTAATATATTTTTTAAATTCCTTCTTATTGTCCTCAACTCTGATGTCCTTAAATTTCTCTTTGTGTCCCTTGGCTTCCCTTATCAATTTTCTACAATTCCTAACTTCTGATTTATATTCATTACTATCAACTTCCTCTTTTTTCCATTTGTTATATGATTTACCTGATAATTGTTTTCAGTTTTGTGAAACTGGCCTATTAAACCACCAAGTATATATAGTACAGTCTGGTCTTTATTCTGCTTGCACATCATAAATGTCATCAAGACATAATCACTTGTACCTAAGCTACCATTAACTTTTAATTCTGTGATCAGTGCCTCTTTATCTGTGAGGACATGGTGTAATATAGAATTCTGCCATGTTGGCTCTAACACTTTTGAATTAATAAATTGTCATCTATAATGTTTAGAAGTTCCAGAATATTTTAGTACTGGCAGCATGAGAACCTCCAGCATATGTTTCAAACAAAACAATTTTATTTCAAAACTTTCCCTAGAAAAATAATTGCCAATTTTTTTACCAACTCAGTGAAATACATATTATATTTGTCTAGATGTTCAGCCCTCAATACCAATTTTGCCTGAATACAATGCAACTATTAAAGTTAATTTTTATAATGAAAAGTAACAGTTAAAATTACTTCTAAGATTGCTAAGGCCAAATCTTGATCATCTTTGTCATACAAGTAATTCAATTTAAGGAAAATCCAACTCACCTTGGCTCATTTTCTGCTTTTGGCACATAATAAATTAACACCACCAAAGGTCAATATTAATTAGTCTTCCACTAATTCCCTCTAGAAAGCTGTTTATTAAACACAGTGGAAAGTCCATCTCTTTAAGAATACTCATCTTTTTCAGTAAACATCAGCTAAAGCAAATGGAGGGAAGGATTTAAAAAGAAACCCACAAATCTTCCATGTTATGTCATTTAAGGAGGTATCTTTTCAAAGGCCAAAATAATTTTAGTCTGTGAAATGGAAAATCTTAGTTTAAAAAAATAAGCTCCGGGTCAAGAAAATCTAAAATCATTATCAGATATACCTGCACTTTCTTTGATTCCAGCTAAAAGGCAGATATACCATATCAGAAGCAGAACAAGCTCAAGTCTTGCAGCCGTACTGAAAAATATGTTCTTGGCATATGAGTCATTTGATGTCTGTGAACCAGTCACCAGTCATACTAAAACTTGTAGGCTATATTAGCTTTTCTAGACTGCTTCTGCTTTTGGAATATTTGGCATTATTTTAGTTAGGCCAAAACTTATGATAAAAGTAACAAATCTGAAACAGCGCCACATTACACTGCAGCCTCACTTGCCGTTTTCTTAAGATTAACTGCATTTTGCTGCCAAATATATTCAAGGTGTTCCAAGTTGCAAATTCAAGGTTGTGAATATCTAGTTGCTTTTTAAAATGGAAATCAAAATGAAAAGAATTCAGTACACATACAAAGATATTCTAAAGCTCAGGCTCTGGCATTTCTATAACTTGGCAACGATATGGAAGTGTACCATCATGGGTACCATGCAAACTATGATCTCCCTGTTGAGAATGGTGATGTACTTCCCTATTTTAACCTCCAAATTCATGGTGAGTGTAGGATTTGCCTATGTTTAAAATATACTTAAATATAACAGCTATGTACTATACAGTGGTTGCCATTACAAAAGCAACATTTGGCCCACAGTTACTACAGATATTTCCTATTGTAAGTGTAGAGTAAAACTGTGGTATCTCAGGTATAATTGTGGTCACTGTTGGTACACGGTGTTTTTTTAGTGGAAGCGAACACTGTCACTGACATAATTATGGTGACCTATTTTGAAAAATCCAAGATGGACTTGCACATTTCAAAGCTCCTGCTTTTGTATATATTTCAAAATTCCTCAAAAGTGATCAACTTTCCTAGACTACAATAGTTTTACCTCTCAGAGCCAAACAACAATGTCAATGAATTAGCTGGAACCTGCCAAATTAAATTGGAAAAAAGCCTCAAACTGGATTCTGTAACTAATCAATAACTCTCTGCACATGACCATACTCAGAGCAGATAAACCTGCTCATTTGGCTTCCTTACTGGTGAACCGGCCTCCCATGAGTCACTCTTATTGACTCCCAGAGATGTATTCTTACTCACCCTCCCCAGCTTTACTCCAAATACTTCCCCCGACTGGTCAAATTTAAGACCATAGGGATTGCCCTTATGGATCAGACCAATGGTCCAGCTAATTCAGTGCTCCGTGTCCAACAGTGACCAGTATCAGATGCCTCAGAAAAAGGTGCAAGAAAATCCATAGTGGGCAATTCTGAAATAACCTGTCCATAAGGCAAGTTTCTTCTTAGTCTCCAATTGTCTTATGTTCTGATTGGGATGGGAGTCATGGCCTCAGTGATACCTCATGGTAATCAGTTCTACATTATGTAAAAAAGTCCTTCCTTTAGTCAGTTTTTAAAGTACTGCTGTTCAATGTCCTGGAATGTCTTCTTGTTCTTATGTCATGGGAAAGAACAAATAGGATTGCTTGATTTACCTAATGTATAAGGAAGATTTTCCCAGCCTCTATATGGGTTTTTCCTGCACAGAGAAGCATGTGGCCTGCATTGTATTATGTATCCTACTTGAGCTATATGGTTGACAAAGATTAGGTTGAGGAAAGGATGTTTTTTCAATTCCCATATCATACTTCTATTGTTGTTATACTTCTGCACTCCACATCCTATTGAAGTCTATATACAATCTCCCATGTGCCCTAAATATTTGCCATTAAAGAAATCACCATCATAGTTTGTTCCAAACACATAAGAGTGCACATCAGTGGTCCATATAGCTCCAAACAGGAATGGGAGGTCACTAATTTTGGTGACTGTTATCAATGGTCTCAAAGTTATATGGTGACATGGCTTTGCATCGCCTGGTGGTGATGGAACACAGCTAGGGTAAGAGAATGGGAACAAGAGAAGCAATGTATATGAAAGGCATTCCTGTTGCCAGTCAGATGTCTTGCCAGCCAAGCAAAAATATGTCTAGCCTGTTGCGTGTGGAGCTGTGCAAGGCCACGTCCCTGTTGCAACTCCTACACACACACACACCTCCTATAAATCTCATTGTTTAGACTAGCTTAGTTTGAAAAATTGATGTAAACGACAATAAAGTTTCCAGGGGCCTTTCCCTAAGTGTCCAGCACAATTTCTTACACTTTAGAAGATTTAAAGCCACTTCAAAAGAGATTTTATGGCAAATCTCTGTACTATATATTATGTATTGCCAGAGGAAAAAAGGAAGCTGGCCAGGGGGAGAAGGTGGTTTGGCATCTCCTCCTCCCCCTCTCCTGTAAGCAGCGAGGAGATAGTATTAGGGAGATCTCCTTTAAAAGGAGAGAAAGAAGATAGGAGGACTCCTTTCATTCCCTGCTAGGTGCTGTCATAGGTGCAGGAACTAGGGATGCAGGGGCCACTGCCACAACCCCCTGGCTTGCAGTGAAGTGGTTTCCATTATACACAAGGTTTACAGTTTGGTTCAGCGGCTCTCAGCACCCCCACTACACAAATTGTTCCAGCGCCCCTGGGTGCTGTAGCTGCTTCCCTCATGGGCAGGAAAGGCTGGGGTCACCACCAACAGCCAAGCACCAATTCCTTCTGCTGCTCCTACTTCAGGTTCCCCTGCCTGGTAAATCCTCACCTCATGACCCCAGGCAGGGAAGCAGCACTTCCCAAGGCCGGGAGAAGAGTGTGAGCTGTCTCTTTGCAGTTGGCAGAGGAGAGGGAACTCCACTCCCTAGTGCTGCCTCTTCTTCCCTATTTCTATAAGTACCACTATGCAGTGACTATGCAGTAACCCCATTGTGCCATTTATGTGTTTTTTCTTTACTCCACACAGTATTGTTCTGTTGAGTCAAAAAGAATAGCAAGTCTCATTAATGCTGTCAGTCACCATAATACTTAGTCCTGCCTTGAGTGCAGGAGACTGGACTAGATGACCTCTCAAGGCCCCTTCGAGTTTTATGATTCTACGCTTGCTTGGTGTTGTGTTTTAACAGATTATCCACCAGGAGGAGCCAAATTTACATTGACATCATTAAGAAAAATATATATAACCTTTTACTAGGCCATATCTAACTCACACAGGTCAGTGAATAATGACTTGTACTGCATAAGGCAGTGTTTCTATCAGCTACTTTCCCAGCAGGAAGACTATTCATGCTCCAGAGAGTGTTTGCCTAATTGCATTATCTGGCCTGTTCCTAATTATGTGGAGAACAGATGTTTTATGGCTAGAAATAAACAAAAAAGAGAAAGAACATCAAAGACAAACTATCTATGACAAAGAGCTATAAAATGAAATAAAGAAACCAACAAATTAAGCAGACCAATCACTGTAATACTCCAGCCTGCCAAGTCTTAAACTCAATTAGCTATGGTGCCAGACACATTTGCTGACATTTTCCAGGGATGAAGGTGTGATTAGCTCCATTTGGCTCCTGTTATGGCTGCTTCATAAATGCTGGGGGGAAAGTACAATTAACTACAATTCTTGACAGAGCTAAAGGCATAATTGTTAAATATGTGTGTAAAAACAGGTTTTATAGCAATATTTTGAACTTTCCATGCTAGGGTCTCAGAGCGGCCCACAAACATCCATTCAGTGTCATACTCAAAGTGGTATTATCACTATTTTATGGATGAGGAAACAGAGGCATGGAGAGACTTAGTCCCAAGTTTTCAGAAGTGTCCACTAATTTCAGGAGCCCAACCTGAGTCTCCAGGGGCCTGATTTTCAGATGTACTAAGTCCCCAAAGCGCCAATTGGTGTCAATGGGGTGGGCATGTGCTCAGCAAATCAGGGCCTAGGATTCTCAGGTTGAATATTTGCCAGAAGCTGGGAATGGGCAACAGGGAATGGATCACTTGATGATTACCTGTTCTGTTCATTCCCTCTTGGGCACCTGGCATTGGCCATTGTCAGAAGACAGGATATTGGGCTAGATGGACCTTTGGTCTGACCCAGTATGGCTGGTCTTAAGTTCTTATAGTATTCAAAACGGAGTCATGCAAAATTAGTGGATGTGTTTTCAAATGAGTGACTTGTTTATGGTTACACAGATATATGTGATAGAGCCTGGATCAGAGCCCACATCTCCTGACTCTGAGACCCATTTACGTTCTACTTGAACAATATATTTACTGTGTCTTGTGGCTTTAAAGCCAAGGGGTGAAATCTTGGCCTCATTGAAGTCAATGGTACATTTTCATTGACCACAAAGCAGTCAGGATTTCATCCAAGATTTGTTTCATTGTATAATCACAAAGCGGGTGTTGCTTCATTTTCAGTTGATTCACTTTCTATAGCTGAGGGTGTGGTTTTTTCCTCCAGGTATGCAGATTAGTGCACATGATTGCCCAAATATAAGGTTCTTGTTCACTTTCAGACATCCGTTAACTATTTTTTATTTGTTCTTTGCGTTCCCACTTGCCTGCTGATACTGTGGAATAAAACTGGTTGAGTTGTTCATTAAGATTAATGATCCAATTAATTTAGCCCTTGTTCTGTTACTGAATCATGCATGAGTAGATGCTGGTTTCTGTGAATGTATTTGTTTTTTAATAGAGCTAGTCAAAATTTTTGAATTGTGAAACTTCAACAAAATGTTGATATTCAAAAAATTTGATGAAATTTGTGTGGAATTTCCCACATTTTCAACCAACTATAGAGCTGATCTTTTTCTAAAAAAAAATTTGACATTTAAATAAAATGTAAAATGATAAAAAGGAATTTTAAAAAACCTCATGATTTTTCGCCTTTCCTCAATCTGCTCTTTCAAAGTTTCTTTCCCCACTCTGAACTTAAGGGTACAAATGTGGGGACCTGCATGGACACTTCCAAGCCTAATTACTAGCTTAGATCTGGTAACACTGCCACCACCCAGAATTTCAGTGTCTGGGGCACTCTCTATTCCCCCAAAACTTTTCCCCCCTGGGTTGCCTTGAGGGACTTCACCAATCCCCTGGTGAACACAGATCCAAACCCCTTGGATCTTAAAACAAGGAGAAATTCACCGTCCTTCTCCTCCCCCCACCAAATCCGCGGTGATGTCCAGATGACCAGTCATTGGTCTTAAAACATGGAGAATTTAACCATCCTCCTCCTTTCCCCCACCAATCTCTGGGAGTCCACATCCAATCCCCTTGGATCTTAAAACAAGGAAAAATCAATCAGGTTCTTAAAAGAAAGCTTTTAATTAAAGAAAGAAAAGGTAAAATTAATCTCTGTAAAAATCAGGATGGAAAATGCTTTACAGGGTACTCAGATTCATATAGCCCAGAGAAACCTCTATCCTTAGTCAAAGTTACAGCAAAGAGAGGTAAAATCCTTCCAGAAAAGAGAAAAAGAAACATTTACAAGTTGAGAAAACAAACATAAGACTAACATGCCTTGCCTGGCTAATTACTTACAAGTTTGAAACATGAGAGACTGATTCAGAAAGATTTGGAGAGCCTGGATTGATGTCCCGTCCCTCTCAGTCCCAAGAGCGAACAACAATAACACAAAAAGCACAAACAAAAGACTTCCCTCCACCAAGATTTGAAAGTATCTTGTCCCCCTATTGGTCCTCTGGTCAGGTGTCAGCCAGGTTTACTGAGCTTCTTAACCCTTAACTATCTGTTTATGACAGCTCTATTATCCACTAAATAATGTTAATAAATCATTTTAAGTCTGTGAGTTGTTCATGTCGGCTACTTGTTATTCACTGTTTGTGATGTGTGATTAGTCACTGAAGTCACATGGTATTGTTTCTGTTCCCTGAATGGATGATTGAAACTTTAAGGCACAATAAATGACAAATAATTATCAGTGAATGGCAAATACTCTGGATCATGCACAGACTTTTGTCCTCTTACATGGGTATTTGCATGGAATAGAGCAATTCTTCAGATGTTCATGTAAAGAAAAACATATTTATGAGAATGTTTGAAAACACCAGGTAATAAAAGGTATAAAAATGGACATATCCCTTTGGAACTCAAACTAATGTTCTCTCACACTGTATTTGCTGCATTGAAACAGCTCTAATGTAGACTTACTATCACATACAGAAAGTCACAGAAGTCTACAAGTTGTGTGAAGTCTTGACTGACAATCTGTGTTCTATTTTCAGATATTCACCTTTGGAATACCATGGCTGGTAAAGATAGACATTTCATGTGAAGCACTAAAGTATTAGATGAGGAGATTTTTAGAAATGTTGCCATTGGCACATTCAAATAATAATCCATGAGCAGCAAATACTCCTTGTTATTGCAATGAAAAAATTATTTCCTAACCGTGCATTCTGGAGGTTGTACCATTTTTCTGGAAATGAACGGTTTCTCTTATTATCTCTCTTAACATAGCTGGCCACTCGTACCTTTATAGTAGTATCTAGAACTGAAATTTACAGGCAGAACACTTTTTCATCAGAAAATATCAGTTTTCAAAAGCAACACGTCATGGAAACATATCAATTAGGTAAAAAAAGAGAATGGAGCATTCTGATAAGGCTGAAACAGAACTTTTCAGAATGTAACCTTTCAGTTTTCTGTTTAAAAACCTTTTATTCCAATATTTTTATATACTATAAACATTTCAAAAGCGGAAATCAGGAGGACATTTTTCAATTTTATCTAAATAAAATGTCTTAATTCATCCAATACTGTTTTTTTAGCATTTCATTTAATGGAAAATTTTATATTTTTTAGGTTTTGTTTCATTTCAGAATGGAAAATGTTTTCAAATTGCAGAATTTTCTGTGAAACAGAAAAATCCAGTCCCTGCCTAGCTTTATTAGGATCTCCTCTCAGGGTTCTTAGTATCACACTTTTATGTGCCATTAGGAGTAGCCATCTCAACAAATTCTAAGTTTGCTTAAAACGTATAGTCCTGTGGACTGATTTACTTTTATTATCGATCAGTGGTGCTGGAACAATTTGTGTAGTGGGGTGCTGAGAGCTACTGAACCAATCTGTAAACCCTGTATATAGGGTCCTACCACATTTACGGCCATGAAATCTGGCCTCCCACGTGAAAGCTGGTCTTTTGTGTGTGGAGAGACCAGCATTTTTCAAATTGGGGGTCCTGACCAAACGGAAGTTGCAGGGGGGTTGCAAGGTTATTTCAGAAGGGTTACTGTATTGCCACCTTACTTCTGCATTACCTTCAGAGCTGGGCAACCAGAGAGTGACAACTGTTGGCCGGGTGCCCAGGTCTGAAGGCAGTTCCTCTGCCAGCAGTAGCGAAGAAATAAGGGTGGCAACACCACACCATGCCACCCTTACTTCTGCGCTGCTGCCCACAGAGCTGGGCAGCTGTAGAGTGGTGGCTGCTGACTGAGGGCCCAACTCCGCAGACAGTAGCACAGAAGTAAGGGTGGCAATACTTTACCAGGCCTCCTTACTTCTGCCCAGCTCTGAAGGCAGTGCCGCCACCAGCAGCAGCACAGAAGTAAGCGTAGCAGTACCGCAAACGCCCTACAATAATCTTGTGACTCCCTCACAATTCCTTTTTGAGTCAGGATCCCTACAATTACAACGCTATGAAATTTCAGATTTAACTAGCTGAAATCATGAAATTTACAATTATTAAAATCCTATGACTGTGAAATTGACCAATATGGACCCTGAATTTGCTAGGGCCCTACCTGAATATAATGGAAACCACTTCAAGCCAAGGGGTGTGGAGGCACCCCCAGCAGCCCTGGTTCTAGCATCTGTGCTATTCATTGTATCACAGCAGCTATTGAAACTAAAGGTACTTGCCAGGGCCACCCAGAGGGGGGGGGCAAGTGGGGCAATTTGCCCCAGGGCCCGGGTCCTGCAGAGGCTCCCACGAGAGTTTTTCAGAGCTTCTTCCATTCCAGGTCTTCAGCGGCAATTCGGCAGGAGTGGAGGGTTCTTCCGTTCCGGGACCCACTGCCGAAGATCCCAAGCCCCCTGAATCCTCTGGGCGGCCCTGGTACTTGCTAATTTCCTCCACTATCTGTGTTATCATTAATATCACTTTAATTGTTTGTACATGACTTGCACATCTTTGTGGCATAGTTGTTACTTCTTGCCTCTTGGTCCAGCTCTTTATAAAGCATCAATATTTCTCTGGCATACACACTAACATGCAGCCATGCTACTGCATAGCATCATGTAGCACTGAATCTGAGGTGACATACTACTGAAATGTTGTTTAGATATTTCCAGTAGTGACTTACGATCAGTTTCTAGTTCTATTTGTGGCAACCTGAAAACACAGCCAAAGACAAGGCATAAACTAGTATCAACTCGAGCAAATCTACACTCTGTTTCACTCAGTAACCCTCCAACATATCTTCCCTATATGATATTATAATAGGACCACAACCCCCTCTGTTTTTATTTGCTTCCTGATAATCTGCAGAAGGGCGAACATTTCTGATTCAGCCACTGAATAGTTGCAAGCAGTTAAAAGCTTCCCAAAAGAGGAATCCTGACAACAGGATAGTGTGTGTCTGGAAAATCATCTGGCAAATATGGCCTCCCTAGAAGGTAATATTTCCTCAGAATACAACAGTAAAAGCTTTTTGGTTAAAGTAAGAAAGCTTGAAAGGTAAAGGTGAAATATTGTCTAGCAGATGGGAAAAATTAGTGGGTGATGGGCACAGATACATTGAATATGGAATTTCTGAGGTTATGTTATGATTTTAAAACTGCTAAATATTTTGAGGTTGCAAAAAGTTTAGCCAAGCTAAGGGATCACTTCCATTGGGTAAAATGCAGGCAGGATGTAGAAAACTGGTACAGGAAAAATGATACTTACATTGAAAAAAAAAAAAAGCTAGCCTCCCCTAAGATAGAGAGAGCCCCTATGTAGCAGAATCTAATGGGGGCAGCAATAGAGCATATTACTATTGATGAGCTGAGGCCTCTGCCTGAGACACAATCTGGTAATCAGTACATGCTTGGTAATCAATATGGAAACCTTTACCAAATAACCTGAAGGTTACCCAATAGAGAATCAAGAGGCTGTGAGAGTAGCAGGGTTCCTAGTGAACGAATTCTTCACCAGATTTGGGGTCAGAGGCAGTTATACAAAGATCAAGCTTTTACTCTGAAGTGTTCTAGCAGATTTGTAAAAATTCTAGGCCTCCATAACCTCGCACCACCCCGGCACACTCACAATCTGATGAAATGATGGAAAGGAGACTTCAGGGATTCAGCTGATTACCTCGGTAGAGTAGCACCAAAAGGACTGGGCCTGTATATCCTATTCCTTTCGATGGTTCATAGAACAGCAGTCAATGGGAGTACATAAGGTGGCTGCCCTAAAAAGGAAAACATTGTGTCCTGGAGAGGCTATAGGCTGTAGAACTTGCCCTGGGGTCAGGGAAGGCTCAAGAGAAGGTAGGTATGATCTGCCCCTTGAAGGTCCATGGGCCTGGAGCCAGCCAGCCCTGTCTGGAGACAGAGCCTCTTTAAAAACAATTGTTTGAGCCTAGTAGAAGGGATCCTCAGCCCTACCTGGAAAGGGGTTGGCTGATTGCCTGATTCCTGATTCCTGTAAAGGCTGGAAGAGTTCAGTTGAGGAAGAGGAGTTACAGGAAGCAGGTTAGCTGCTGTGGCAGGTCCCGGAGCAGGAGAACTTGTGGGAAGATACCCTACAAGAGAACTGGAGCAGGGAGGCTCTGATAAGGAATCCCTGTTTCCGGGGAAAATAAGCTGTTGGGTTTAGGTTGAATTCTTTTACTGTGAGGTTTGCAGAAGAGTGTTTGTGCAACCAATACATGGTACCCTGAAGAAACATCCTGAACAGACACTGGGTGTGACGTTAACATACCTCCCAAAGTTTCAAGTGGCTAAAGTGGAACACAATGCACTCAGGTTTGGCTTGTCTGCCCCTCTGTAGACAGAGACAAAGGCATGGCTGGGCCAAACCTGAGTGGTGCTGTGACCCTATGCACTGGGTCACAATGCTACTCAGTTTGGGGGCCCTCTCAAAGGAGGCCCAGGGAAAACTGCCACTTCCTCCTCTGGGCAGCCTTGAATGCAGGAAAAGTTCTACTGCACCCTGGGCAAGGGTTTTGGGGCTCAAAGCAAGACAGTCCCACAAAACCTGGGACTGTTGGGAGGTTTGTGTTGATCCTTTCTGGACTGGGAAGACAGGCCAGCAGCCTACACCTTCCTACATAGCTTCCCTTTATGAGGATATAAACAGGATCACCACCCAGTCTATTTTTAGTTGCTTTCTTTTTATTTAGATTGGAAAAGACTAACACTGGGCACGTAGCAAATAGCTGTTTTAGTTGATTCTACTCCACATGATGAGTTAGAAGCCCCACCCATGCACTGTTTATATTAAGTCATATCCTGAGGACCAATATTTTAGCTGTCAAATTAGGGATAAAATTCCCCATATCATTATTACACCTACACCTTTTTATTTTCTGGGTTTGGCATTCCCTGTCTGGCTTTGCACTCAGGTCCAGCTATACTACTGCTGCTAATAAATCTGTCTTTCAGGAATGTCATTGCCTGCTCAGCAAATTATTACATTGGAATTGCAGCTCATAAAATGCACTAACTCCAAGACTATGTGCATGCTGGGATTATGCCCTTTGCAGGTTTTGCCCAGATGACCACATCATCAGCATAGACTCAGACACAATCTGTCCATAGCTCTCACTAGTGGAATATTTCTGGAACTAAATATATCTCCAAGGAAGTCTCTGAAAACTTAATCTGTCATAGAACCTATAAACTCTACAAACGTTTGCACATCCGCGATGTGCTCATGTGATGCATCCAATTTTTGTAAATAGCTCTGCCTGTGCCATCTCGGTAATTAATTCCTGTTTGGTATTTAATAATACACTTGGCTTATGTTCTCAGTAGGATCTTTGGGACCCATAAGTATTCTGAGGGCCCTCTTTAAAAAAAGGCACAGAGAAACACAGCTCATCCCTGTAGTGGGCTTATCTATTGGCTTTATGCCACTTAATATAACCATTCATAATTATTTTCTGAACTTCAGTCTTAAGAGCACCAGTGCTCACCCCAAAGTACAGAGACCTGGAAAAACTGTCTACCCAGACAGCTTTTAAATGCTGCACAGTAATGCTCCAAGTCAGCAGAGAGTGGTAAGATCTGTAAGTATGTGGGCAGACTTATAGGGAGAGAATGCCTCCCTCGTCTAACATTTTTATGATTATTCATGAAAATAGCAGAACATGATTCATTATAACCATGCCTGAAATCCAGACATGTCCTCCCATCATTATGTAAACCTAGCCCAGGGCCACAAAATTTGTGAAGAGCCACATTTCAGCCTGACTGAAGAAGAAAATGAAGTGGCAAATACAGAAGCCAGAAAGAGTCAGCTGGAGAAAAAACTTAGCAGCAGGAAACAGAAAGAATACAGGAAACATAACAATGAATATTCATTGCATATTATCCCCCAACAGTGTACTAAACAAATGAACAAAACTAATCTCAGTTGTAACGTTTCAATTGTTTTCTGTGCATATTTTTCTATTTCTCTATTCTTTTTGTCCTCTTTTTCCACGTGTGCCTCTCATTTGCATCCTTATTGTCATCCCGATAGTCAGCCTCTTTCTGTCCCCCTTTTCCTTTCCTTCCCTTCTCACAGCCAACGTCACAGAAAAATTGTCCCTCATATTGTATAATAGGTGCTGGAACTAGAGGTGCTGCTGCATCCACTGGCTTGAAGTGGTTTGCATCATGTACGGGGTTTACAGTTTGGTTCAATTGGCTCTCAGCACCCCCATTATAAAAATTGTTCCAGCAGCCCTGTATTGTATATTTAATTTACCCAGGGGCTGATTTTTTTAAAGCTGAGGCACCATGGGCAGGAGTTGTAGGCCAAGCTGGATGAGCAAGTATCTCAGAGAGGGGATTAGGAAAAAGCAGAAATCTTACAGGGAGTGGAAGAAAGGGGCGCAGATTAGCCAAGGGAAGCACCCTTAGTGAGGTCAGAACATGTAGGAATGAAAGTGAGGAAGGCTAAAAGCCATGTTAGAACTGGACCTTTGCGAAGGGAATTAAAACCAATAGTAAAAGGTTCTAAACAGCCACATAAATAAGAAGAAAACAAAGAAAGAATTGGGCGCCGCTATACACTGAGGATGGAATGGAGGTTAATGATAACCTAGGCATGGCCCAATATACTAAATAAGTATCTTTGCCTCAGTCTTTAATAAGACTAGTGAGAGTTTAGGATGATGGATGGGTATGATAAACGGGAATGAGGATATGGAGGTGGATATTACGCATCTGAGGTAGAGGGCAAACTTGAACAGCTTAATGGGACAAAATCGAGAGGGCCGGACAATCTCCATCCAAGGATATTAAAGGAACTGGCGCATGAAATTGCGAGCCCAATTAGCGAGAATTTTAATCATCGGTAAACTCGGGGGTTGTACCGTACGACTGGAGAATTGCTAACGTAGTTCCTATCTTCAAGAAAGGGAAAAAAAGTTGATCCGGGGTAACTAAGCCTGTTAGCTGACGTCTGTAGTATGTAAGGTCTTGGAAAAAATTTTTAAAGGAGAAAGTAGTTAAGGACATTGAGGTCAATGGTAATTGGGACGAATTGCAACATGGATTTACTAAAGGTAGATCGTGCAAACCAACCTGATCTCCTTCTTTGAAAGGTGACAGATTACTTAGACAAGGAAATGCGGTAGATCTATTTTTGTTACACTTGATTTCAGTAAGGCATTTGACACGGTCCACATGGGGAACTGTTAGTTTAAAATTGGAAAAGATGGGGATGAATATGAAAGTTTGTAAGGTGGATAAGGAACTGGTTAAAGGGAGACTCCAGCGGGTCGTACTGAAGGGTGAACTGTCAGGCTGGAAGGAGGTTACTAGTGGAGTCCCTCAAGGATCGGTTTGGGACCGTAATCTTAATTTAACCTTTTTAATTACTGACTGGCACAAAGAGCGGGAATGTGCTAATAAAGTTTGCGGATGACACAAAGCTGGGGGGTATTGCTAACACGGAGAAGGACGGGATACTATACAGGAAGATCTGGACACCATTGTAACTGGAGTAATAGTAATAGGATGAAATATATAGTGTGAAAGTGCAAGGTCATGCACTTAGGGATTAAATAAGAATTTTAGATATACATTGGGGGACGCCTCAGTTGGAAGCAACAGAGAGGAGAAGGACCTTGGGTATTGGTTGATAGCAGGATGTCTATGAGCCTGCCAATGCGATATGGCCGTTAAAAAAGCCAAATGCAGTTTAGGTGCATCAGCGAGGTATTTCTAGCAAGGATAAGGAGGTGTTAGTACCATTATATAAGGCACTGGTGAGACCCACTGGAATATTGTGTGCAGTTCTGGTGTCCCATGTTTAAGAAGGATGAATTCAAACTGGAACAGGTTCAGAGACGGGCTACTAGGATGATTCCTGAGGAATGGAAAACCTGCCTTATGAAAGGAGACTCAAAGAGCTTGGCTTGTTTAGCCTGGCCAAAGAAGGCTGCGGGGGATATGCTTGCTCTATATAAATATATCAGGGGGATTAACGTTAGGGAGGGAGAGGAATTATTTAAGCTTAGTACTAATGTAGGCACAAGGACAAATGGGTACAAACTGGATATTAGAATTTAGACTTGAAAATTAGACGAAGGTTTCTAACCATTAGGGGAGTGAAGTTCTGGAACAGCCTTCCGAGGGAAGTAGTGGGGCAAAAGACTTATCTGGCTTTAAGACTAAGCTTTGATAAGTATATGGAGGGGATGATATGATGGGATAGTTTAATTTGGGCAACTGATCTTGGATTATCAGCAGATAAGTCTGCTCAATGGTCTGTGAGGGATGTTGGATGGGATGGGATCTGAGTTACTGCAGAGAATTCTTTCTGGTGCTGGCTGGTGAGTCTTGCCCACATGCTCAGGGTTTAGCTGATCGCCCATATTTGGGGTCGGAAGGAATTTTTCCTCCAGGGCGGATTGGCAGGGCCCTGGAGGTTTTTCCTTCCTCTGCAGCGTGGGGCATGGGTCAATTGCTGGTGGATTCTCTGCAGCTTGAGGTCTTCAAACCACAATTTTGAGGACTTCAATAACTCAGTCATGTGTTAGGGGTTGTTATAAAAGTGGATGGGTAGGGTTTTGTGGCCTGCTTTGTGCAGGAGGTCAGACTAGATGATCATATTGGTCCCTTCTGACTTACGAGTCTATGAGTCTATGAGTCTATGTTCCCATTTGTGTACAGTTATTAGTGGGTGCAAAAGGGAGACGAAGTTAAGGTTCCTTAAAAAATCATAACAGTAGAGTCTGTGTCTCAGTCAGTTGCTCAGTTTTTCAGGATTACCTGTTTCTTTATCAGGGCCGGCTCCAGGCCCCAGCGCACCAAGCGCGTGCTTGGGGCGGCATGCCGCGGGGGGCGCTCTGCCGGTTGCCGGGAGGGCGGCAGGTGGCTCCAGTGGACCTCCCACAGGCATCCCTACGGAGGGTCCGCTGGTCCCGCAGCTCCGGTGGAGCATCTGCAGGCATGCCTGTGGGAGGTCCACCGGAGCCACGGGACCGGCGAGCGGCAGAGCGCCCCCTGCGGCGTGCCGCCGTGCTTGGGGCAGTGAAATGGCAATTCTTTGAAACCCTGCCACTGTTAATGATAAGGAAACTGTTAGTTTACCAAACTTCTTGTTTGTTCCCATGGCTGTAAAGTAAAAATACCGATTTGAATGCTTGCCAGCTGCTATCCATATTTCCAATTATTTTCAGGGCTGTTGTGGGCTCTTATCATATCCATTATGTTCTATTTTTCTCCTCTCTTTACTTTATGGTTGGTTGGGTTGTCACTATGGAGTTCTCACACCCTTGAAGTACCACGTCATGGGTAGTCAGTAGTAAACCAGAGCTGTAAGAAATGGAAGTCTGAGGATTCAGTTCAACTCATTAAGGCTCATTTGTCACAAAAAGTGACACAAGCATTGCCAAAACTTAAAAAAGAGACAGATCCCTTGGGTCTCTGTCAGAGGCAGTTATAATCCACGCAGGCTAAGGCTGCATAAGGTGTTTGATCTCCTGTGTTCATTTGTCAGCAGTGCTCATTTCTGTACTGCTGGCAAGTTGCTACATTGCATGATGCCATCTCTCTCCTTTCTTCCAGGGTCAGACACAGGCACTTTTTGATGAGATGTGTCTTATACTATGTGAATGTTTTTCTTGCGCTTGTTTGTATTTCTGATATTGGAGTAGAAAATATATCTCTGTCTCAGTCTGTCCTTTGTTACAGGGGACGCACAATCACTCTTTTCTGGGTTCAGACTATGCATTGTACCTTCCTGTTTCTGCTTCCAAATTATGGTGATTGATTCTGTATTTGGTGACAGTCTGCCTTTGTTTTACACATTTCTCTCTAAAGGGTTGTCTGCTTCTGTGATAGTTCTGTGTAGCAGTTTAATATTTTGCTGTTTTAGTTCTTCCTAATGACTCATATTTTTGTGTTTTAAGTGCTGTTCTACCCTCTTGAGCAGGGCCATTTGCTTCACCAGTCAGGCAATTAGCACAGCTGAATTGGGGAAGCAATGGATCATGGATCATTTTACATAGACTTTATTTTGGATCCTCTAGCATCTTGTGGTGGAAGGAGCAAAGGAATATACAAAGCTGACTTTTATTGATGGCCTTTAGTCATTATGGAGCCTTACTAGTTCCAGTGAGCAGTAATGGCTAACTCTGTTGTAGGACTATCCTTGGAGGTTATGACAAGAGAAATGTAGCTCACCATGGATGAAATCCATCCTGCACAGACTGCCTATGCAAGATTGGACAAGAGGGATAGAGGGGAATGGAGAGGCAACACCAGGGGACTTCTGCATCTCTTGAGGGTGAAGCCTGAGAGAAAGTCCCATTTGTAGGAACCACTTTTGTAGGCTGGTATAAAGAGTATGTAACAAGGCATTGAACATTGGAGTGCATGTGTGCATCCCAGTGTACCTACTACTGCCCTTGGACCCTTTAAAACTGTGAGCTGTGGCCTCAGGGTACATGGTTAGGATCCAAAATGTGACCATTTATAAGACTTCTTTGCCTCTTAGCTGAGAGCAACAAACAAGAGATACCTGGTGTCACAGCAGCCTTCATGGTGGTGATGGTGCAGGGGAGGTGTTTACTGTAGACAGAAAAGGCTGCTAATATGTCCTTTCTCCCATGAAAGCTGGGGCTACCACAGGAGAAAGGTGTGTCCTGTCCCGTCCTTTCCCAGCTGGCTGAAGCTGGTAAGGCCTCCGCTGGTTATTACTCAGTAGTTGTGGCTGATTTGTTCTGGTTTTGAGTTTGTGTTTTGGAAATAAAGCAAACCCTGAACAAAAGGACATGGAGACCTGTAACTGGGCTTTATTTTCTGTCCTTGCCTGGTGAATCAGCACACTGGCCTAGAGAGTGGCGTTAGGAGTGAGCCAGGGCAGGAACCAGGGAATACATGATTATGTGTTTGCAGTGCTCCCAGCATAATACAAAAGTGGTATGGGGGACCCTCATCCAAATCACCAATACAGTTTTTGAATAAAACTGGGCATCACACAACCATTGTGTCAGCTCATTGCTCACCTTCCTCCTACCCCAACCCAAAGCTTTCCCTGTTTCTCATCATGCTTTCTTTTGCTGTCCTTCTGGTAGCTTTCAGCCCATCTGACAATGTGCAGGGCCAAGTCAAATTGAATTAATTCTGTAATTAAGATTTGAGGAACAATATCGGATTCTTTCCCAATGAGGAAATATATATTACAGCTATTGCAGCTCCTTTGATCACAAGTTTTGCAATTTTCCAGTCTTCCACTGACAAGCTGTGGTAAGCTCGATGTCTTGTCTGTGTGTTTGTCTGAAATTATGTGGGGATATATGCCATCCTGGAAAGTTTCATTTATGTATTACAGTTAGGCAAGAGTGGGTTGGTATAGACAGAGAACCTGTGGTATAGTCAAATGACCTTCCTGCATCAGACAGTCTCAACGCACTGTGAAGTCATTACAATGGATGACATACTCGTTTAGGGCTGCATTAAACCATAAAGCTCATCCCTGAGTAAGGGGCAGCAGGAGGAGCTCTGGGGAAAAAAATACCTCACAGTCATCTTTCCTTCTTCTTCGAGTGCTTGCTCATATCCATTCCAATTAGGTGTGCGCGCACTGCGTGCACGTTCGTCGGAAGATTTTTACCCTAGCAACACCCAGCGGGTCGGCTGGGTGCCCCCTGGCGTGGCGCCGCTATGGCACCGAATATATACCCCTGCCGACCCGTCCGCTCCTCAGTTCCTTCTTACTGCCCGTGTCGGTCGTTGGAACAGTGGAGCGCAGCTCAGCTGATCTCCATTTCCCTAGCTCTTCACCCGTTCTAGTACTTATTGTGTATATAGTTTTTATAGTTATAGTTGTAGTTTATACCTTATTAGCCTTTATTAACATAGTTAGTGTATATACTTTAGAGGGTTGGGGATTAGCCCCTTCCCCTCTCCCGGTGCCCGGGCCCATGCCTGGTTCACCGGGCTTCAAACTGTGCTTGGCCTGCCACCGGCCGATGCCAATGGGAGACCCCCATGACTCCTGCCTAAAGTGCCTGGGGGAATCCCATCTCACTGATAAGTGCTGGATTTGCAAATCGTTTAAGCTGCGGACAAAAAAGAAGCGAGACTCTTGTCTTAAGCAGCTCCTAATGGAAGCGGCCTCACTCCTCCAGCTTCGGCACCGAGTGCCGCACAGTCCGCACCAGGGAGAAGTGCCTCGTCAGCACCAGAAAGCGCCGGCACTGCCAAGACGCCCCGGCACCAGCCATCACCGGCACAGAAGACAGCCCGACACCACTCCCTCTCCCCACGTGCCAAGAAGGTTAAAGCTCCTGCGGCTCCAATACTTACACCGCAGTCTGAGCATCAACCAAAACTGAGTTGCCTGGCACCAACAACTGCCACAGCACCGGCAATCTCAGCACTGTTGATTCCGGCCATGCAAAAGCCGTCGAGTCCGGTGCGCGACAGCTCCCTGGCAGAAGCCTCGGTAGAGCTTCTCGTTCCCACTACGCCAGAGACCTTTTCGACGGCGAGGGAACTCATTGCTCTAACGGAGCCCACCCTGCCTTAACCCCCGGCACCACCGGTGCGGGTTATTGCGTCAACGGGGAAGCCAGCCCTCATCAGGCCACCTTCCATCGAAGCCGCAGGCAGACACCGCTCAAGATCTCACCAGCGTTCCCGATCTCACCGCCGGTCCCAATCCAGGCGCTGCTCGCAGTCCCGGTACCGATCCCCTTCTCGGTACCGGTTGTACTCGCGGCACCGCTCAAGATCTCGCTCTCCGGACCAGTACTCCACATGGTGGTCCAGCTCCCGGCACAGTTCCCGCCGTAGCCGCTCTCACCATCGAGCTTCTCAATCCCGGTCAACCTCCCGGCACCGCGCTGGTCGCAGGTCCCGGTCACCCTCTCAGCACCGGTACGACTCCCGGTACCGCTCTCCGGTACGGCACGACGCACAGTACCCTGCGCACAGGGCTCCTCCTCACGGACTCTCTGCTCCACCACGGCCATCACGGCACCCATCTGAGTCTTCACGCACTGATAGCGCCGTGTACGGGGATTCAGAACCGCAGAGCTGTGTCCTTCAGGAGGCCCAGGGCACGGAACAAGCGCCTCAGTGGTCCTTCTGGACGCCTTGGGCATATCACCAGGCCCAAGGCGAACCCACGGTTACATCTCATTCCACCCCGTCAGAACATCGTGCACTGGAAGCCACTGTTAGCCGCCCTCCTCCAGCGAGTACAGACGTATCGGCTCTGGCGCAGGACCCTCAGGTGTTCCCAGACCCTGATGTTCCTTAGGAACAGGAATCACTGCATGAGCCAGTCGTGCCGGGTCTGTCGTCTTCCCCTTCACCAGAAGAGGCAGTAGCCGATACATCAGCATCAGGCCCGCCCCCGATTGACCTCCGAGCCCACCAGGACCTTCTCCGGTGAGTTGCTTTAAATATCAACCTGCAGGTGGAGGAGGTCCTGGAGATGGAAGACCCGGTCATAGACATACTATCAGCAGATGCCCCAACTCGCGTGGCTCTGCCATTCATCCGCTCTATCCAAGCCAAAGCAGACACTATTTGGCAGTCTCCGGTGTCTATCCCTCCTACGGCCAGAGGCGTGGAAAGGAAATACATGATACCCTCTAAAGGGTACTAATATCTATACACCCATCCTCCTCCATGCTCTCTGGTCGTTCAATCTGTGAATGAGAGAGAGCGCCATGGCCAACAAGTCCCTGCCCCAAAATCACGGGAGGCTAGGCGGATGGATCTATTGGGGCGTAAGGTCTACTCTGCCGGGGGTCTTCAAGTGTGGGTGGCTAACCAACAGGCCCTGCTCAGCAGGTATAATTATAACACCTGACAGTCAGTGGGTAAGTTTGCTGAACTGATCCCACAGTACTCCCGTCCGAAATTCCAAGCCCTTCTGGAGGAAGGGAAGAAAATAGCACGGACTTCCCTGCAGGCCTCACTCGATGCTGCTGATTCAGCGACCAGAACCGTGGCCTCGGGGATTACAATGCGGAGAATATCGTGGTTGCAAGTCTCGGGTCTACCCCCTGAACTGCAACACACTATTCAGGATCTTCCGTCTGAGGGCTAGGGCCTTTTCTCGGAGAAAACAGACCCTAGACTCCAGAGTCTCAAAGACAATCGCATCATCATGCGTTCCCTCAGGATGCATACGCCGCAAACCCAACAGAGGTCCTTCCGGACCCAGCCTCAGCGTCCTTACCCCCCATCCAGGCCATGACAAGACTTTAGCAGGAGGCGTGGTCGCGGGAACCGCAGACGGCAATCGGGTTCCCAAGGGGGCCAGAATAACTGTCCGGCCAAACCATCAGCAGGACCAAAACCGAACTTCTGAAGGTGTGCCTGAGAGCAGAGCACCAGTCCTTCCCCAGGATCCTCTTCAGTTCTCCAACCACCTTTCCTCCTTCCTCCCTGCGTGGGCCTAATTAACCTCAGACGGTTGGGTCCTACGCACGGTGGAATTTGGGTACCACCTCCAATTTATTTCACCCCCTCCCTCCCACCCGCCCTCTTCAGGGATCCCTCTCACGAGCAAATCCTCTGGCAGAAGGTTCGTACGCTCCTCTCAATCGGAGCTATAGAGGAGGTGCCGGAGGAGTTCAGGGGCAAGGGATTTTACTCCCGATATTTCCTAATTCCCAAGACAAAAGGAGGTCTCCGACCCATCCTGGACCTACATGGTCTCAACGTCTTCCTGAAGAAGTTGAAGTTCCGCATGGTGTTACTGGGGACCATTATCCCATCCCTGGATCCCTGAGACTGGTACGCTGCTCTCGACATGAAGGATGCATACTTTCACATCTCCATTTACCCTCCGCACAGACGGTACCTAAGGTTTATGGTGCACCATCAACACTTTCAATTTATGGTCCTTCCGTTTGGCCTCTCCACTGCCCCGTGCATGTTCACAAAGTGTATGGCTGTAGTGGCCGCCTTCCTCAGTCGTCGGCGCATACACGTCTTTCCTTACCTAGACGACTGGCTTATTCGCGGGACCTTCAAGACCCAAGTCTCCAGGCATGTTGCCATCATCACGGACCTATTCGAGCGATTGGGCCTGATGATCAATATAGACAAATCCACTCTAGTGCCCACTCAAAGAATAGAATTCATTGGAGCCGTTCTAGACTCCACACTCGCAACAGCCTGCCTTCCGCTACCCCGATTTCGGGCAATAGTCGCGGCCATAGAAAACCTTCAAACTTTCCCGACGACCTTGGCCTGTACCTGCCTCAGCCTTCTCGGCCATATGGCTGTGTGCACTTTTGTAACCAAGCACGCCAAACTCCGCCTGCGTCCCCTTCAAGTCTGGCTGGCCTCAATTTACCGCCCAGGCAGAGACTCCATAGATATGGTCGTCACCGTTCCTCAAAGTGTCTTAGGCTCCCTCAGCTGGTGGCTAACACCTTCCCTGGTGTGTGCAGGCATGCCGTTCCATCCGAGACAACCCTCAATATCCCTAACGACGGATGCGTCGTCTCTTGGCTGGGGGGCACACCTAGGCCATCGTCGCACGCAAGGCCTCTGGTCAGCCCAAGAGCTGGCATTGCACATAAACGTCTGGGAGCTGAGAGCAGTCCGCCTCGCCTGCCAGACTTTCCAACATCATCTGCAGGGCCGTTGTGTTCTAGTGCTCATGGACAACGCAACCGCAATGCACTACATAAACAAACAGGGAGGGACTCGATCTTCCCCCCTTTGTCAGGAGGCGATCCAACTGTGGGAATTTTGTATAGCCCACTCTATAGACCTGGTAGCGTCCTTCATCCCAGGAGTCCGGAACACACTGGCAGACCATCTCAGCAGATCCTTTCTCGCCCACGAGTGGTCACTTCGCCCAGACGTGGTTCATTCCATCTTCCAGAAGTGGGGCTTTCCCCACATAGACCTCTTCGCTTCCCACAACAACCGGAAGTGTCAGAGGTTCTACTCCTTCCAGGGTCTCACCCTGGGCTCAATATCAGACGCCTTCCTAATATCTTGGGCGAACCACCTTCTTTACGCCTTTCCACCCTTCCCGATGGTGCACAGGGTTCTCGTAAAGCTTCGCAGGGACAGGGCTCGACTGATTCTGATCACCCCTGCGTGGCTCCAGCAACACTAGTACACCACGTTGCTGGACCACTCGATAGCCAACCCGATCCCCCTGCCCCTCCATCAGGACCTGATAACGCAGGACCACGGCAGGCTTCTCCACCCAGACCTGCAATCCCTCCATCTAACGGCGTGGCTCCTGCTTGGTTAACCCAATCGGAGTTATGCTGCTCTGCCCCAGTGCAAGAGATACTCCTGGGTAGCAGAAAACCTTCTACTCGGTCTACTTACTTAGCCAAGTGGAAACGGTTTTCTTGCTAGTGTCAAGCGCGGAATGTCACACCTACGGAGGTTCCCATCCCCACTATATTGGATTACCTCTGGCATCTCAAACAACAGGGCCTTGCGATCTCATCTTTGTGAGTACACTTAGCGGCTATCTCTACTTTCCACCCTGGGGAAGGCGCTTACTCCATTTTCTCCCACCCTATGGTCTTGAGGTTCCTCAAGGGGCTGGAGCGTCTTTTTCCCCTGGTGCGACGCCCCGCCCCGCCCCTTCCTGGGACCTCAACTTAGTTTTGACGAGGCTTACGGCTCCCCCGTTCGAGCCATTGGCAACCTGCTCACTCCTATACTTATTGTGGAAAACAGCCTTCCTTGTAGCCATTACATCGGCTAGGAGAGTCTCTGAACTTCAGGCTCTGATGGTGGACCCACAATACACGGTATTCCACAAGGACAAGGTGCAGCTATGCCCACATCCGGCGTTCCTCCCTAACGTAGTCTCGGCCTTTCATCTCAACCAGGACATATTTCTCCCGGTCTTCTTCCCCAAACCCCATACATCACGTAGGGAGCAGCAGTTGCATTCGCTGGACGTCCGTAGGGCGCTCGCCTTCTATATTGACCGTACGAGGACCTTCCACAAAACCCCCAACTCTTTGTTGCAGTGGCAGACCGGATGAAAGGCCAGCCCGTCTCTTCCCAGAGGATTTTGTCCTGGGTAACGGCGTGCATCCGGGCTTGCTATGATTTAGCTCACGCCTCTCCAGGCCACGTTACCGCACATTCGACCAGGGCCCAGGCCTCATCAGCCGCCTTCTTAGCTCGAGTATCTATTCAGGAGATATGTCGAGCGGCTACATGGTCTTCGGTGCACACCTTTACTTCCCATTATGCCCTGGTCCAACAATCCAGAGATGACGCAGCCTTTGGCTTGGCAGTCTTGCACTCTGCAGTTTCTCACTCTGACCTCACCGCCTAGGTAAGGCTTGGGATTCACCTAATTGGAATGGATATGAGCAAGCACTCGAAGAAGAAAAGACGGTTACTCACCATTGTAACTGTTGTTCTTCGAGATGTGTTGCTCATATCCATTCCAAAACCCGCCCTCCTTCCCCACTGTTGGAGTAGCTGGCAAGAAGGAACTGAGCAGCGGACGGGTCGGCAGGGGTATATATTCGGTCCCATAGCAGCACCACGCCAGGGGGCGCCCAGCTGACCCGCCAGGTGTTGCTAGGGTAAAAATCTTCCGACAAACGTGCACGCGGCGCGCACACACCTAATTGGAATGGATATGAGTAACACATCTCGAAGAACAACAGTTACAATGGTGAGTAACCGTCTTTTCCCTGCTCCAAAAGAAGAGAAAGTAATTACTGCAGCCCATAAAAAGCTTTTCTTCTCCTCTCCTGCTAGCTAGCATGTATGTTGGGTGGGTGGGAGGAATCATCATTCTTCTCTGGACACCATCTCAGGGGAAATATCAGGCATGCGGCCCCTACTCTTCCTTGCTGCCCACAATTCAGGGAGCCTACTTTACCTTCTTTCACTGCACGGCCACATTCTGGAATGGCACAATCAGACCCTTATGGAAGGTTTTTTGCTTTGCTCAGTTTGCTTAGTCATCCGTAACTCGAAAGAGCTTAAACTGAGTGTTTGACCTATCTCCATAGTTTCTCAGAGCCTGCCTTGCCACTGACTTGCTAGGTGAAGCACTAGCATTCATGTTTGCCTCAGGGTATTGAAAGGTAATGGAATTTGTTTACAAGTAGAGCTGTGTGAATAACTGATTATTCAAACCAAAAACATCTTTTCTTTCAAGGTGACCCCAAAGAATTTTTTCCAGTGGACCAAGAAGAAAAAAAAATCATTTTGGTCAAACAAAACATTTCGTTTTGTTTCTGAGGGGTTTTTACCTTTTAATATTTGTAAATTTAGAAATTAAAAATCATTTTTAACAAAAAAATTGAAAAATTTCATTCAGAAAATGTCATAATGTAATGTTTTCATTTTTTTCAGAAATTTTTTAAAGTTTTTTTTCCAGTTTAAACAGTTCAGCAAATTGGACTTGAATTTGCAAAATGTTTTGGCCAACCTCAATCTGCATTTTTCAGTAAAGAAAAGTTTCTGCTCTATTGACTATTAAGATTGCCAACATTGTTGTCCCTTGTTGTCAGCAGGTAGCTGGTAGAATGGGCCTTTCTGGATACCCATCCAAGCACAACAAAATTGTTTGTTAAATGAAACATGCAACCATACAAATGTTTCTAGAAAATTCTTACTACTAAAAATCTAGTTCAGGCACTCCTTAAATATTCCCATGTCTACCCCTACCCTTCAGCTGAAGCAATTCACATGGTTTCTGTGAATAGCATAGTGTGATTATGGATTAACAGGTATGAACTCTGCATGGACTCTGATCATGGAATTGCTAGTGCTATAGCATCATAGGCAAAACAGGCAAACACTGCTTTTTCAGGAGCTATAATGAGTTTAATAAGAAGTACAACAAGCAAGCAAAAAAACCTGAATAATGAAAAAGACTCAAGTTAGCACCATATTCTATATCTGCCATTTATTAACAGAGCTGCCCACTCCTGTGTCTACTCTTTCACTGAATTTTTCAAGAAAAAAGCCTAGTAGCCATCACGTTGTTTGCTTTGCACCAGGCTGACATAAACCAGTTTCCTCATAGGAACATTTGGGCAATGCCCTTGGCTGTAACAGAGTGGCCAAACTATTATCTGGCTCCTGATACTGCTTCCCTTCAAGTCTGTTTCTTCCTCTCTGGTTGAAAAGAGCTTGTTCCTTGGGTAAACAATACAAAAGGAGTGGAAGTTAGCAGATAAGCATTCTACTCCATTTAAACAGCATAGGATAGAGCACTTAAATCGGAAAGTTGGAATGAGAGCTGGAGAGGATAAAGTGTTCTGCCAATATGGAGAAGCAGGAAGAAAACAAGCAAGCAGAGAAGGAATGGCAGTGGGAGGCAGGGAAGGGTTTTCCCCTCTTAGCAGATCTGTACAAAAGAAGTGGATATGAGGTGTAGAAAAGAGAATGCCTAAAAAGGGTAAAAATCCACAAGAAGGAACAAAGAAAATTACTGCCGTGAGTTGCCCCAAGAAATAGGTGTTTATGTAAAAGTGCATTGAGGTGGGGGGAGCAACAAGCACAACAACACTTGTTCAGTAATTTCATTTTGAATTAGAAGAGGAAATATAGGAGGAGGATGAGAGGGAAAGTGATGCACATGGTGTGGCAATGCAAAGGTATGAGTGGTGCTGAGTGAATGGAAAGGTGGTACTTGCACTCTGATACTTAAAGGGTTACCCTTGCTATGGGGAGAATAGGGCAGGGGAGTGGTACATCTTTTAGGTGACAAATCTGAGGAACTGTCCCAGATTGAGGTGTCATTAGAGGAGGTTTTAGAACAAATTGGTAAACTGAACAGTAATAAGTTACCAGGACCAGATGGTAATCACCCAAGAGTTCTGAAGGAACTCATATGCGAAACTGCAGAACTACTAACTGTGGTTTGTAACATATCATTTAAATCAGCTTCTGTACCAAATTACTGGAGGATAGCTAATGTGATGCCAATTTTTTAAAAGGGCTCCAGAGGACACCCCAGCAATTACAAACTAGTAAGCCTGACTTCAGTACTTGGCAAACTGGTTGAAACTATAATTAAGAACAACATTGTCAACACATAGATAAATATAATTTGTTGGGGGAATAGTCAACATGGTTTCAGTAAAGGGAAATCATGCCTCACCAATCGACTAGAATTCTTTAAGGAGGATCAAGCATGTGGATAAGGGGAATCCAGTGGATATAGTGTATTTAGATTTTTAGAAAGCCTTTGATAAGGTCCCTCACCAAAGGCTCTTAAGCAAAGTAGCAGTCATGGGATAAGAAGGAAAATTCTCTCATGGATTGGTAACTGGTTGAAAGATCGAAAACAAAGGGTAGGAACAAATGGTCAATTTTCAGAATGGAGAGAGGTAAATAGTGGTGTCCCCCAGAGGTCTGTATCGGGCCCAGTCCTATTTAACATATTCATAAATAATCTGGAAAAAGGGATAAACAGTGAGGTGGCCAAATTTTCAGATGATACAAAACTATTCAAGATAGTTAAGTCCCAGGCAGACTGTGAAGAGCTACAAAAGGATCTCTCAAAACTGGGTGACTGGGCAACAAAATGGCAGATGAAATTCAATGTTGATAAATGCAAAGTAATGCACATGAGAAAACATAATCTCAACTGCACATATAAAATGATGTGGTCTAAATTAGCTGTTATCACTCAAGAGAGAGATCTTGGAGTCACTGTGAATAGTTCTCTGAAAACATTCACTAATTATCTATCCCTTTCTTAATGATAAGACAGAAAATATCATATTGAAATGAAAAGCTCACTCTCCCATTGAACATTTGCTGCCAATGGACTTTGATTTTTGCTCTACCTGTGGTTTCTTTAGTGAAGATAACACAACAAATCTGCTACAGCTGACATGGAGCTGGTTTCAGCACCTGGACCAACAAAGCATTTAAAAGAGCCCAAAACACACAGCATCATCCACTTTCCATTAATGTAATGCAAAACAAAGACATTTTAAAATTGAGATGTTTAAAAAAAAGAATCTATGCATGCCAAGGAGAAAGGTAATTTTCATCATTGTTTAAAGAGATCAGGAACTAGTTTCAAACTTTGGCTTCTATAAGCCAGTAGTTAAGATTAGCAGTTTTTATAATAAGACAATATTGTTTATTGACAATTCTAATTTACATATCACCTGATAAGAGCCTGGTGGGATAGAAGAGGGGTGGAAAGAGAACATACACTACTTCATCCATTGGGAAAGTTTTCTATAACAGAAAAATTAAAAATCATTGATAATGTTAAACTAAAGAGTGTAATAAGTACTAGCAGTGTTAGCATTTTACAACAGTGGGGGAAAAAGTTGCAACTGCAATATATGTGTGTACATAATTAAAATTAGAGTACAAGCTCTTATAGGGAGGGGCAATAACGATTTGTTTGCACAGCAATGAAGCATGCTGTCAGTGCTGAATAAATAATTTACCTCTGAACATACTGGCTAGCCAGTTTCCTGGGTTAAGGGAGAACCTCTAGAGATGTCCTTGCTGTAGATTAGAAAGGATGTGGTTTCGTAGGAAGTGGGGCTCATACAGAATTCAGACCCACCCTGCTTTACCCAGGGAATGAGAAACAAAACTTGGAGAGTGACAGTAGCGACTCTGTGCTGGCACAGATCCCAAATTTGGAGGCTCAGCATTTGGCAGTTAGTTGGGTGTTTTAAAATGAAAATAAGGCTGTGGAGAAAGAAGGGTGAGAGACAAGCATGGACTTCAATGCAGAATTTAAAGGCTGAATGAACTCATCCCAAAATCTGCTTCCCTTTAAGCAAGCAAACTTTAAAGAAGAGGAACTGATAACTGTTCAAAAGAGTTAAGTAGCAGCCAATAAGATTATTCAAATTCCCCATTAACATGACTAACCTTTAGCATAATAATAATAAAAAGCTCTAATCCCTTAGTCTTCCAGACATTTAAAAATATTTTACACGTAAAAAAAAAAAGCAAAATACTGCTGAGAGAAAATGTTATTTCACTTCAAAGGCCTGGTATTTAGAATGGACCTTGCTTGGCCTCCTTTTTTTGCCTAAGCAAATGCCTGAAAGCCAAAGTGAGGACACAAACTGTCTGATGTCTGGGCAGATTCACTTAAGGCAGTGTCTCTTAACCTTTCCAGACTACTGCACCCCTTTCAGGAGTCTGATTTGTCTTGTATACCCCAAGTTTCACCTCTCTTTAAAACTACTTGCTTACAAAATCAGATATGAAAATACAAAAGTGTGATAGCACACAATTACTGAAAAATTGCTCACTTTCTCATTTTTACCATATTCTACAAAAAATAAATTGGATCCAAATATTGTACTTACATTTCAGTGTATAGTGTATAAAACAATACAAACAAGCCATTATCTGTATGAAATTTCCGTTTGTACTGACTTCGCTAGTGCTTTTTACGTGCTTACGTGTAGCCCTGGTTGAGAAGCACTAGCTTAGACCATGTCTACGTGGGATGTTAAATTGGATTAGTATGTTTGCTCTAAATATAGCAAATTAACTAATCTAACTGAAGTGTGGCCCACACTGCTTTATTATACTGATGTAAGGTAGTTTGTTAATCACTGTGTCCACACAGCTCTGCACTTCTCTGAATTAACCATACAGCATTCTGAGCAGATATCCCATGGTACAATGATCCACCACTTGCCTCTATGCATTTTGGGATTATCTTCCATTATATTGCATTGCATTATAGAATGCCTACCAGAAGTTACAGGAATTCTGAGACTTAGGGACAAACTAAAACTCTCATAATTCCTCTCCTGGTATTCCATAATTCATCTGTATTTTGCTACCACCATTTTTTATTTGCTGTCAGGCTGCATGGATGACATATTGCTGAGCACTGTGATAATGATAGTCATTAGAATAAACAGGATGATGTGCATAATGGCAAACACACAGCTGGCTGGATTTGGATCAGAGGGTTTTGGATATCATGGAAATATGCCTACTGGTGGAGGAGGGGCAGAAGGATGAAATTGGGCAGTTACTTCTGCAGCTTTACTCAGCAGAGTACTACTTCTTGGCTCAGTCAACTTGCACTGACTGGGGTACCAGGATAATGATACAGAACTGGGATAACCAGCAGCAGTTGCATAACTTCAGGATGTGGACGACTGTTTTCCTAGACTTCTGTGCAGAGCTCACCCTGGAGCTGCAGCAGCAGAACACCAACATGAGCTTTCCCCTCAGTGTGGAGAAAGGTGGCCATCACAACTGGGAAGTTCACCATGCCTGCTGGCTCCTGGTCAGTAACTAATCAGTGTGGTATTGGTAGATCAACAGTTATGGATGTTGTCATGGAGGTGTGCAGTACTATTCACCAGCAACCACACACCGCACCATAGTAACTGTAACTCAGGAACCAATCCATGCAACAAACCTCAGTGCCAACTCTGCCCACATATCTACACTAGCGACATCATCACAGGACCTAACCAGATCAGCCACACCATCACCCGTTCATTCACCTGCACGTCCACCAATGTAGTATATGCCATCATGTGCCAGCAATGTCCCTCTGCTATGTACATTGGCTAAACTGAACAGTCCCTACGTAAAAGGATAAATGGACACAAGTCAGATATTAGAAATGGCAATATACAAAAACCTGTAGGAGAGCACTTCAACCTCCCTGGCCACACAATAGCAGATTGTTTATTGCCAACGAAGCAAGGTGCTAGTGCCTGGCCAGATCAATGGTTACAGGTACACTAACACATGTATGCCCATGACAATAGACACCTGTAGCTCAGCCCAACATGCACAGCAAAATAAACCAATGTTTGCATTCAGCCAAGTTTCTGAAAAAGTTTAACAATGCTGAGGATGTGATGAGAAATGCCTTGCAATCTCTATGCATTTTGGAATTCCTGTGGAGCCTGATTTTGGCAATTTACCTCATAGTTAACTGTACCTAAAATCTCATTTGTAGCAATGTATTATGACCCAAAATACATTTTTCTACTGCTGCTTTTGTCTGTTGCTACAACATGCAATGTGTTTGAGTTGTTTTCATGCACTGTGATGCTGACATGGGTGGAACAATGATCGACAAGGAGGGAAAGTAGTGAATAGCATGCAGTTCTGAAAGAATGGGATGGGGCAGTCCAGGTGGCTGATGACTGGGGGATTGGGCACTTGAGGGAAAGCCTTTATAGCTTTAACACTCCAGCCTGGATGCCAGTTTTTTGGGGGGTGACTATGTTGCAATTAAAAGCAGAGCAGGTAAGCCATGGAGACAGACTGTCAGAAGCTGGACGTGATCACTCAATAATTGCCTGTTTTGTTCATCCCCTCTGAAGCACCTGGTGTTGGACACTCTCAGAAGACAGGATACTGGGCTAGATGGATCATTGGTCTGATCCACTATGGCCTTTCTTATGTTATTACTGTAACTAGAAAAGCTTAAATCCCCTCTTCCTGTACAGCTAATTATAATACAGCACAATACTTACTAGCAGAGGTCCCCTTTGAAGTATTTTCAGGGTGGCTGTACTTGTGGGACTCTTATGCAGTCTGAGTTCACCATGCCCTACAGTTCCTGGCTGTCTGGAAAATTGTGCTCCTGCTCAGACCCCATACTATATGTGAGGTCTAAAGACCTGGGGTCCTGGGGTGCTTGTACTGTTGTCTGGTTTGCTTTCTGGAAAAAAATGTCCACCACATCATTCTTTGGGGGTGGAGGAGTGGAAACAGTCAAGCTGCTCATAATATGGACAAGTAGTAGGAGTATTACCAGAGGTCCTGTTCTTGTTCCTTGTCTTCAAGTACTTCTGCAGAAGTTCCTTTGTTTTGACTTGGTACTGGGACAAGATCTGGGAGCAGCCACTCACCTTCATTTGCTCTGACAGCATCTTGTAAATGACTGCATTCCAGTTACTCTTCTCTCCAGCTAGGACTGGATATGCAGCTCCCCGTAGGTGGTAATCAAGACCAGGAACTGCAAAGGGATCCATGCCAAAGCATGCAGTGTTGGGGGTTGGGGCAGCAGCATCACTGCTATCCTGGAAATACAACTGAAGGTGTTAACTCAGCACTACCTGGTATTGAAGCGCATATACCTGCATCATGCCAGCATTTAAACAGAGGTAATGTCTGGTAAAGATGATGCTCCCCCTCTGGTGGTGCAGACACAAAGGTAAACTGATTCAGGCATAAAGCAGTACACTATGGGATCACAGAATATCAGAGTTGGAAGGGACCTCAGGAGGTCATCTAGTCCAACCCCCTGCTCAAAGCAGGACCAATCCCCAGACAGATTTTTGCCCCAATCCCTAAATGGACCCCTCAAGGATTGAACTCACAACCCTGGGTTTAGCAGGCCAATGCTCAAACCACTGAGCTATCTCTCCCCCTCAAGGAATACCTGATAGAAGCTAGGTAGTTAGGAATGTGTCCATGTGAATCTTAGAGGAACTATATCCTGAAGAGTTACTCCTGTTTCAAAGAGGATTAATTACTGTTACCTAAGACACCAATTTTGATTAAATAATGCTTGTACACGGATACAAGGCACTTTAAAAAAAAACAACAACCCCAAACTAAAATTAATCTTATGCAACTTCCCAAAGTAGAGAAGCCCATAGAAATGTACATCTATACCTGCAAAATGGTACCCTCCTGGCAGTTGTGGTTATAAGGGAAACTGAATACAAAAAAACCCCATCAAATCCTTAAAACCACAACTTTAAGTATCAAAGTAGACACCATAGCAAATGTCACAATTTAAGATTAGTGCTTCTCTTTTCCTTCAAAGAATCCTGGCCAATAGAGTGATTATATTCACTTTAACATGGATATATCTTCAGAATATGGATTAAATATAAATTGTAAAGTTGAAATTCTTAACTTCTATTTAACAAGAGTTGTGAAAAGTTATTCAGGGCAGCATCTACAGATTTAGTGTGTTTTCTTCAGTAACTCCATCTAGAAGGTGTTTATTTTTGTAGTAGAAGCAGAAGTGGTGGGTTTATTATATACCACTGCTAGAGGACTAACCAAAGTGCATTGGGGCTCACGTCATCTATCCCATAAGATAGCAAGTAAACACCACACATTTGAACGTTAGGTTGCAGCAAGACAAACTATAGGAAGGGTATATATTTGCATTAAAATGCAATGGTACTGTGAATTGCTTTAGGCAAGTTAGGAAGCAGGAGTGCCTCAACAAATATCAGTTACTATTCTACAACAGTGTTCTCTCTCACAGCACTTAAGTTTAAATGAGGTCTTCACTTAACTTCAACTATAAACAAAATTTAGGCAAGTTAGTTCTACCTGACTTCAGAAATAGTTCCTCCCATCTACTCCTGGGGGAATTCTGGGCCACTGTGGATGCACAGACTTTATGTTCCCCACAGATTTCTTTGCCTCTCTGCAGAAAAATGACTTTCTGATGGGGAAGCAATGGGAAGCCACAAGAGTGGTCAGGCAAGCTCCCCCTCCCCCCAGCAGTATGTTTTGGGTGCCCAGGGAAGCTAGCAGAGCAGTAAATCACTATGGGGCACGGGGCAGGATAGGGAATACGTGGCTGGTAGCTGTTATCCTGCCCTACGCTCAGCTGCTAGTCCCAGCTGGGCTGGGGAGGATGGGGCCAGGTGACTCCCATCCTCGATTTCTCCTTCAGCTGCAGGAAGCTCTGCAAACTCTCTCCCCTCTTCCTGCATCCCTCACTCCACTGCTGCAGGGGGAGGGATCCATGTATAGGCAGCTGCTCCCCCATCCACCCAACTCCCATGCATCCAGAACCCCTCATACCCAGACCCTCCCACCAAGCCTCACCCCCCTGCCCATGCACCTGGACCACCCCACTAAGCCACCCACACCAGATCCCCACTCCATCCCACTCCCCCAGCATCTGGATCCCCCTGCCAAGCTCTATCCTTCCCACACCCAACTGCTGAGCCTCAATCACCTTCACCTGGACTCCCCTGCAGAGTCCCATTACCATTGCACCCAGAACCCCCCAACAAGGCCCTGTGCACACAGATTGCCTCCCACAGAACCCTCTCAACCCACACTTGCATCCTGCCTTGCTGATCATACCCACCCACACCTGGTGCACCTGGCACAGAGGGGCAGGGCCCTGGGGTATTTCTGGGGCAGGCCTGGTCCTTGCACTGTGCCAGGGTTGGGTACAGCCTCGCCACTGAGTCTGTGTCCCAGGGGGAGAGGTGAGCGGCACAATGATCTCTTACCTCTATGCAGCCAGTGGACTGTGCTCCCCATGGCTATGCCAGAGCCTCCACATTTATTTGAGAAATAAAATTTGCAGAATTTTAAAATATTGTGTGTAGAATTTTTATTTTTTTCTGCAGAATTTTTAATTGTTGGTATAGAATGCCCTCAGGAGTACTCCCATCCTCTTCTACATTCTAAATCTCACCACCAAAAAACAACTTGGGAGTTCCACAGTACTGACTTATACCATTGCATCAGATATTTATGCATATTAGACACATTCATTCCCTTATTTGATTGAGTATGATCCATTGTATGTCATATTCATAATAGAAAAGGTGCAGGCCTCAAGTTTAATAGAGAACAGTTTGAGCTTGATAGTTGGTGTTACCCTCCTCTTTCTTCTTGCCTGGTCATACCCAGGCTCACCCCCCTACCATCCATGAAGATTAATAGGAAGATCAATACAGGATATACACAGTAATAATAATATGTACAGGAGAGACACAAGCTTCAGGGTAGCTAGGATCAGAATTAAAGACAGCAATGTAGTCTAGTAGCCAAGGCCCAGTGCTGTGAGTTAAGATCTGCATTCTCAAACTGGCTCTAACTTGGTGTATTACTGTGGCAAAGAAGTCACATCACTCCTGTTTTCCTACCCAACCTTTTGTCTGCCTTGTCAATTTAGAATAAGATTTTCAGACCAGGGACTGTCTCACTACACAGCGTTGTACAAAGCCTTGCAGAATGTAGCTTCAATTCTGGCACTACTATAATGTGTTAGAACTCTTTCCCGTAGCCAGGCTTTTAGGTGAAGAAAGGCAAAATAATGTTCCTTGTGTGCTGTATAACAAAGTGTTACCTTATACCAAGTGATGTCTGTATAACTGATTTTTTTTTATTGAAGTCTATTAGAAGACTGTTGTAGATTATGTCATATGGCACTGAACAAGTACAGTTAGACTGCTTCAATTCATTGCATACATTTTGAATAAATCTCCAACTCCTATATAAATACTGGTTCATTTGATCCTGTATACATGCATCTTGCATGAAAGATTTTTTTTTATGTAACTGAATATTGTACAGAGGATCAGTGTTAACTTGTTAAACCTAGGATTGTACCAAACCCCTTGAGAGCCACACATTGAACATTTCAATATATGTATTATGTTTAACAGTAGAAAAGTGTAATGAAGTCTAAATAATGTAACAGCTTAAATACATTTTGTAAGGGAACAAAAGACAGCATAAGGGAGGACAAAAGAGCATACTGACCTATCTAATGACATTTAGTCATTAATATGCAACATACAAAGCCACTGATGACTAACAACCAACACTTGTTTGGGACATTATAATTTGTTCTCTCCTCCTCCAAGGTCTAGTTTGTCATTGACATTCCAGACAACCTTCTCAATTTGGGGTGGGGCAGGGAGGAAGGAAATGAAGCAAGCTCTGCTGTAAAGATCAAATTTCTTCTACCCACAGAGGGAAGACTAGCATATTTTGTTAAGGCTGCACAGCATTTATACAATGAAAATAGTGTGTACTATAAACAAGTTCAGTGGTTGCAGTAACCTTACTTGGTAGTATCAATGTTTATTGGAAAACTCAAGTAGCTTAATGACCGACCAAGACAGGAAACTATGTTTTTACAACATATATAATATTAATTGGACTCAGAAGATTCCTTAAGTTAGTTATAATGGAGAACTCCAAATGGGAGCTAATACCTTCCTGACTTTTTTTTAAATAATAATGCAACATAGAAGATACTGAACATGGTGACCTAAAACTGCTCCAGGGCCTCTAGAAACAAGATCATAACAACTAACTACTAGGAAAACACATGTAATCAAGAAAGTTTTTTAATTCAAGGAATACCACAAAGTGTATAAAGGGCCCTGATGCTATTTGAGTTGAGAAAGACCCCAGTTTCATGTTATGCTTATTTAGATATAAAAAGTTAGAGGGACTGAAAATGTGATATGATGACCTCTATGCCAATTTTAGTAATGTGTTCAGTAGTTACAGTTGTATAAAATTTAGTCTGAAATACCACATCATCTCCTTTTAACTTTGTAATTCAGTCATTACAATACAGAGAAACATTTAAGAGACTTTCTTCTATCATGAAATTGTGGATGCAAGAGAACATGCATTCACTGATTGAGTTCTTTCAAAGGATTTACAGTAATTGATGTTGTAATGCCAAGGAAGAAACTATTGTTATGCATACAACATGCAGGCCAGTTAGTTCTCTCTACTAGTACACCTATTTACAAGCTTTTTTAATCTTTGTTTTCAATTTACTAACCTATATAAAACATGAGTGAATGTCCCCTGATGTTGATATTTAACTAATCCAGTACATGTGACCCAACTGAAACTACCACAACAGAAGTTAACATGAGTGCCAATTTACTGAGCCACCAAATAGCTAACAGTGATTTTCTAGTCTCTTCAGAGGTTCATATTAGAATTCATCATGTGATTAGTGGAGATTTTTGGTACCAGATAATAGTATTGCCTGCCAAGGATGTGACCTTTTGAACAGGCATCACAGTTCTGATTGAAAATACTTTCACGTTTTGCAAAAGGCAGAGTTATAGTTTCATTCTGCAAGCTGAAGTCTTCCATAATGGAATTTTCTTATGCAGTTGATTTTTCAGTGATGACAGAAAGATATTATTGCCCTTAAAGTTGTGCAAAAAAATCCCCCCAAAAGCAGAAGACTGTCAACATGAGGGAATTTAAGACTGCATTTGTAGAAGTTACTATGAGATCCCAATATGCTTAACCAAGTTATCTTAAGTTCTGGTTGACTATGGCTTAAAGAGTTGCATTTGAAAGTTATATATATTTGCCTAGAATGTTAAGTGAAGAATGACATTGTCTAAGCAAAATTAGGAAAACTCAAGGCTAAGAGTTTCAGGTTAGTTTCCTATTACTTAAAGCATCTTCCTTCCCCTAGGTAGAAAAAAGTCAAAATACCACACATACATGCAGAATAACCATATCTACTTTGCAGACAAAAAAATTCATTCTTATCAGTTCTGATATTCAGCAAGATTCCGATCTTATCTAGTAAGATAGCCATATAGATATTTACAAGCAGGCTTTGTTTCATGACTAGTCAAAACCATGTGATGAATAACAGAGTTATCTATCCCTCCCTCTCACCTACCCCAACCAAACCCAAAATATTGTTCTAGCAGCATTCATTGATTCAATAGTGCAAACTTGTTTCGAGTCCCTCTTTCCATTTTGTGCCATCTTCTTGGAAGACTTAGTTCAATAGCACTTTCCACAGTTAATAAAACTTTGGGCAATGGAGGGAGAAATGTACTTGCACACACTTTAATTCCTATAAAGCAGACACTCTGGTTTGCTCACCAAAGTATATTTTCGTCTTCTGATCAGATTAGTCAGTGTTTGACAACTTTGGTAAATTGTACATCCATTTAAAATTCAGAAATCCTCATTGACATGCACCTACAATATGAGAGTTGAACTGCACCACAATAATTGTAATGTCATCTCTGTACATCCTAGCCAACTCTTCAGGAAGACTAAGCATCTTGGACAGCCGTTCATGATCGACAGCACCAAACTCATTATTCCCCACTGCATGACGTATCAGATGAGTTGCTGCATTCTGATCTTCAAATACTGAGGAGATTCTGGCTCTCCTTTCTGTTAGGAGACCATGCATCTGTCCCAGAGTTACCTTATAACCACCAACAGCTATTGGCTGTTGGTGATGAACTCCAGTGAGATACTCTCCTACAATTCTAACCACATCCTGCCTATGCATGGTCTCCCACAGGCCATCTGTAGCCAACACCAGGAATTTATCCTGAGGTCTTAATTTGTGATGTATGACCTCTGGCTCAGCTGTGAGATATGGAGGAGTGTGATAGTTAGGAGGGATAAACTTGGTATACTCATTGTCATTCAACTGATCTGGTCCCGATTCTATAACTCTCTTCTGAAGTTCAATGCTCCATTTGAATTTCACATCACCAAAAGCTCTGAAAGGCATCAATAAGCCTAATAGCCTATCTTGTTTTACAACACTTTTCTCTTCAGACTTTGGGTGCTCCAGTTTTACTCGTTCTATTTCACTTTCATTCTGTGCATTATGATCATAGGACAGAGTGACTGCAGACCAAGATCCATCTTCTTCTTGAACACCAAGCATTGCCCTGCTGTCACCAGTATTAGCAATATGCAAATCAACACCATCTACGTGAGCCACGCAGGCGGTTGCTCCTGAAAAGGCCACTCGCAGTACCAAGTAATTGAGAAAAGAGTTTGGATCTCCCACTTGAGCTTCTAATGAAATATCATTATCAAGCCTCTTGAAAGCATTAATTAAAGCCTCTTTTACATCAGTAGTCTCTCCAGTGTTGAGGTCTATGAGCTCCTGCCAGTAAGTTCTTAAACTATTGAAATACAGTTTGGAAGCTTCCTTACTAAAATAATCATTGGGATGCTTGTGCCACTGTAGGATGGGCAACAGGGCACGGCCACTCTCCACTGCATTTTCTATTTCAAGTAGAGTCTCATGAGGTAACAAAGAGACAGCAATATAGTAGAAGAGTCTTTCGCTGACAGCCTGAGAACAAGCACAGCCTGCGTGGCCATCAAATACACCTAGAAGCATTCCTCTTGTTTGTAAGCATGTGGCCGCACTCCTCCGGTCTTCTATTGGAGCATTAGCAGGCAACTGGTTGCTATCAAAGCCAAGAATAGAACTTACATTTTTGCCATCAAATTCTGGGACTTTAAAGCTGTATTCATTTGCCTTCAGAATGCTGTTGACTTGTGGAGGAGTGAGGTAAAATCTCTGTGGTGTGGAAACATAGCTCCTTGCATGGATAAACTGATGAAAATTCTCTTTTGGACAGAGCGTTGCAAGTTTCTTCTGAGGTGCACATCTTAAATGATTGTGTACCAAATGAGGTGACAAACAACAAAGATGTTTGTGATGGCAGCAGCATACTGTATTGTATATCCTGCCAATCTCACAGTTACGAATCAATGGTAACAGTTGAGTTGGTGCTGGCATGGCATCGGAGAATAATGGCAGTCTGGAACTTCTGACAGGAATTGCTGAAAGACAAGAGGGAAAAACAACACACAACTAGGTTTAGTGAAGCAGTTATCTTTAGCATAGATTTGTATAATAGAAAGCTTAGCTATAGAACAAAAGAAGTTTGTGTTTCAAGACAGTGAAGAAAACAGTAAAGTTGATGAAATTGTACACCCGGAGACCTTTTAGGGAAGGGGAAGAGGGAAAGGCAGTGTAAAAAAATGCTTGCAGAAGTGTATCATCTTGTTCAGGAGCAATGTGAACTATACTGTACTTAAATATTTGATTTAGATATTTTAGTCTTCGGTACCAGACAAGGTAGTAAGTTAAATGAGTACCATCCTTGTATGGTTAGGAGAGTTGCCAAAATAAATTCACAAAGAAATTGGAGGCTAGCAAGCCAATCCTTAGAGGTCTGCTTTCATTTCCCAGTCTCACTTCCTGGATCACCAGGAGCCAGAGGATGCTGTGGAGAGAGGAAAATTAATCCCAAGTTAGAAATGCTGAGGTGAGAAGAGTGCCTCAATGCTGGCAGACACAAGGAGCAGCTCTGAAATTCTTCAAACTGAGGGCATATCTACACTGCCCTGCAATTTGGAATAAGGAGAACACAAATAGCAGTGCACACCAAAGTGCTGTGCTTTAACTCATCCATGTGGATGTTGCAGGTGCAAACTGAATCTATGAGTCCCAAGTGCACACTAAGTAGTCCTCTTTGAAGTTTCTAGAGAAATAGAATTAAGACTTGAGAGCATTAACTAAAGCCTCTTCTACATGGGAAGCCTCTCCAGTGTTGAGGCTCCTGCCAGTAAATTCTTAAACTGTTTAGACTGGTTTGGAAGCTTCCTTACCAAAATAATTATTGGACTTTGAAGGGAACATTAGTGCAAATGTGAGACTTTTAGGTTTATGCCCACAATGTCCACATGGGAGAGTTACAGAGCAACACTTAGGCCACATCTATACTACTCGCCGGATCGGCGGGTAGTAATCAATCTATCGGGGATCGATTAATCGTGGCTCGTCTAGATGCAATAAAATCAGTCCCCGAATCAATGCCCATACTCCACCTCAGCAGGAGGAGTAAGCAGAGTCAACGGGGAAGCTGTGGCAGTCGACTTGCTGCCATGAGGACGGCCAGGTAAGTTGAACTAAGATACTTAGACTTCATCTACGCTATTTGCGAAGCTGAAGTCAAAGTATCTCAGGTCGATTCCCCCTCATACACACACTTCCCCAGTATAGATCAGCCCTTAGGCGCACTGTGGGGCAGTATGGTAACTCCTCACTTAAACTAGTCCCAGTTAATGTTGTTTTGTTACTGATCAATTAGGGAACATGCTCGTTTAAAGTTGTGCAATGCTCTACCGTCATTTGGCAGCTGCCTGCTTTGTCCACTGCTTGCAGAAAGGGCAACCCACTGCAGCTAGCTAGTGGGGGCTTAGAACCAGGGTGGACCGGCAGCCCTCCCATCAGCTCCCCACTCTCAAGTTCCCTGTGCAGCAAATGCCCAGCAGGCTAGCAACTGCAGCTGTCCCTCCCCCCACTGCCACGTGCTGCTCCCGCCCTCTGCCTTGGAGCTGCTCCCTGACACTCCTGCTTGTTGTGCGGGGGGGGGGGGGCGCAAGAGAGGGGCTAATGTCAGAGTGTCCCTCTCCCCCCTGCTCCTGCACCCCGCTTACTCCATCTTCCATAGAGCAGGAGGGACACAGGACAGGGCTTGGGAGGGAGGGAGTGAGCTTGCTGGCAGCAGTTGTGTCTCAGAAAGCTGATCTAATTAACAAGTCAGTGTACTTAAAGGGGAAAAGTGCATCTCTTGCTCACACATGGTGTGTGTCTGTCTGCGGATGCTGTCTCCCCTCCCTCCATTCCTGCTGCCTTTTAGAGTGAGAGAGTTAATCCTTCAGGGCTCAACCAATTGCTAGTTCATCATTTTGCAGTAAGGCATTCCCTAGGAAATATCCCACCCTCCGACTCCTCCACCTCAACCAAGCTTCACAATCATCATCACTGGGTACTAGTATTAAATTGTTTGTTTAAAATTTATACTCTGTGTGTGTATAGTCTTTTGTCTGTTGAAAAAAAAATTCCTGGAACCCAACCCCCTCATTTACATTAATTCTTATGCGGAAATTGGATTTGCTTAACATTGTTTTACTTAAAGTCACATTTTTCAGGAACATAACTACAACATTAAGTGAGGAGTTACTGTATAGACATAGTCCCGTCTAAATTAGACGTTCTAGAGAAGCCTACACAAAGTTATGTGCACTGACAGTTCTATTACCTTTAAGAATGTCCCCTTAAATTGAGAGTTTGAAAACCAAAGATTATAGCATAAATGAGCCAAGAGATTCATACCTGTAAATTAGGTCTTATAATAATGGCCTTCTGTCTTACAGAAACATCTTGAGAGCATCTACATTTGCATTTAATAGAAACTATAGTTTGTTCCAGTGTCTTATTCTCAGGGGAAAAGTGTCCAGAATAAGATGTTAGCGTTTATAAAAAATAAAATAAAATAAAAAAAACCCCACCTCATTACAAAACTAGTCACTTATAAACTAAAAAAGGGATTATTTTTTTTAGTTAAGGCTTTTATTTGCAAACTTCGTGAAAAAAGGGACAGGATGACAGATTTCAAATCCCTACCCTGAGATTAATAAAGTGGCTTCTTTCTAGAAAAGTTCAAGACAGGAGATCTACTACAAAGGAATCAAGAATCAAGCAAAAGTATTCTACATAGCAACTGAATAGATTACTCAAGAACATCTCCCCTAAGAAGAAGCTAGGTTGAAGATGCACTGACCACCTCCGCATCCCTCCAGATAATGGTCCCTGCTAAAGTCATACAATTAAAAATCAGTACATAAGAAGTAATGTTACTAATCAGAGTTGTGTGATGCAACTAACTTCAACAGTATTAAAGAATACATTTGCCCAGCTATAAAGGTAGTCACAATGAATCAAGTATTTGTTGAATAAACTGACAGATACCAATGCCAATATAACATTTGGTAATTTCAGTTCAACCAGCTCTATTACCTCTCAGTTTCATTCTACTTTTTCTTTTTTTCTATAAGATCGCGGTATCCTTTTCTTCATGTGTTATCAGCACATTTCCTCTTCTTTCTCTCCCTCCACGCTCTCCTCTCCTCCCATTTTCCCCTCAAAAAGTTCCTCTCTCTCTCCGTCTGTGTATTTTTAATGAAACACACACACTTCCTCTTTTTAGCTTCAGTCTCTCCTACCAATCCTGCTCCCAACCACATAGCTCCAAAGTTTTAGCAGAGGCCTAATATGCTGAAGATGATACCTCTTAGTAAGAATAGGCTGCCACCCCAATCTTAAATGAACGTGAAGCAGAGCAGCCAGGGCTCTCTCCAATCACAGACTACTTTGAAAGAGCAGGGTGCTAAAATTCTTACCAGCATGCTGTCCCCAGACTCAGCTCAAGGGGACCATCATTTAGGTCAGCCTCCAACTAAGAGACATCTGATAAATTTGAAGCTGCCCTCCCCCACAGGCTTTAGAAGGAATAATATTCCCTGTCATTTTCTCATCTCTTGCCAGAAGGTAAGTCAGTGTGAAGGTCTTCACTACACTACCCCTCCTTCAAATTTCTGTATACAGCTATGGTGGTGGTGGTGGTCTCTGATACTCTACTCCTTTTCTAATTCTGTTTCTGGACCTTCATCCACTGTGAACAGCTTTAGTGTCTGCCTCAGTGAAAACTGACTCAATTGTTGTCTGTTCCCATTGTACCTTATGGGGCTCCTAAAACCAGCTGTGAACATTCAAAAAACTGGTTACTTTTCATTTCTGCTGTTGTTCCCAGCTTTCCCCAGCTTCGGCAGACATACTGAAACACACTTGTCTGTAGACTTAATAAAAAAGCACTGCACTGGTTTACACACAATTCATATCTGGACCATAACATGGTCCAGATATGCTTTATTTATTTATTTTTAAAATTAGAGTGAAAGCTTATAAACTTGTCAAAGTTGATGGCATTCACCCAAGAAAGCTTCCAATTTGACCTGGGCAAGTAGGTTGGAAAGGATAGGCTTGAACACAACACACACACACCCCATTCCATTACCACTTTGCTAGCTAACTCTAATAGTCCGTTCTACTACAGAAGTATGCAGAAAGTTCTACATACGTATTATTTTTGAGTGTCATGTTCACGTAGCATCTTTTTTTAGCAAGACAAAAAAAGTCTCAATAGGTTCTTTAGCTATACTTATGGTCAGAAAATTGGATATTAGGTGTTATGTATTTGTTCTTCATCAGATGTTTACTGCAAAATTTTATGATTGCTAATTTCAAAGTCAAATTGTGTTCAGCTTCACAAATCACCCTACTCTAGCAATTTTGTAGAAAGAACTCTGCTAAGTTTTTGTTGTTTGATCCATGATGAAGCAAAAACACAAATAATGTTTTGCAGCTGTATTGGCTCTGCAGTGCCACCAGAGGTTAAGTTAGTGAAAACCTTATCTTTATCAGTTGAAAAACCCCACACACATCAACACCACAGGGAAAAGAGAGAGAGAAGATGTGACATTAACAGAGAAAAGCATTGAGAGAGCAGGTCCACGTTTTTCTTTTTTGTTTTTGTAACTGCAAATATACTTAAGCTTTTCCTTGCCCTGTATGCTTTACAGCAGATCACAGCCTATACTGATATGTGCATGAGCAGCCTATTTTAATATTAACATAATGAGCCAGGATTTATTAAAGCTAATGGTTTAGTGAGGTGCTGAATTCACTGATAAGGTACAGAATTACTACAATTCTGCTCAGCTTTCCCTATAAACACTGACACAAAGTATGGCCTCAGACCACAACTACGCAGCCTACTTTCAGGATGGTCCACACAAAGTATTTTAAGAACCAAGTAGTGAAAATTTGGCACAAGACGAAGAAATAGGAAGAACTCAAAGGCAAAATTAATTGGAAATATTACTAGTCAGCTTATCAAGTGATTAGAGCCAAGCCTGCCTTAAAAGAGCATCCAGGGCTTAAATGGCCTGGAAATAACACTTCTCAGACCATAAATGCTTTATAAACATTGCACTTATAGCTATGCAAATTCTGGATTTTTTAATAGTGCTTATCACTACAGTAATGGGTATGAATATATAATTTTATAACATTTTTAAAGGCACTGGAACGTTTTAGTCAATATATTAAAAGTCATCATATTTTGGTACTACATAAAAAAAGTTGGTTCTTCCCTAAAAAGTACTAATGATTAATTAATTGCATCAGAAACCCCCATATCTTACCATATGAAACCAATCCCATGCCAGTTTCAAAATGCAGTCAAAGCTGTTCAGGAAAACAAAGGGATCAGTCTAGTCTATTGAGAAGAGATGTTGAGGAGAGAACCACCATTAGGCAGAAGTTTTAACCGGTCAGGTGTCAGCCCCCATTAAGAGCCAGCTAGCCCTTCTCTCCTGCAGGCAGTGGTTCTCAAACTTTTGTACTGGTGACCCCTTTCACATAGCAAACCCCTGTGCGTACCCACCTTTTAAATTAAAAACTTCTTTACATACTTAACACCATTATAAATGCTGGAGGCAAAGTGGGGTTCATGGTGGAGGCTGACAGCTCCAGACCCCCCATGTAATAACCGCATGCCCCGGGTGGTCCCAGCCCCTAGTCCGAGAACCCCTATCCCTTCCGTAACTCCCACCCAGCCCCAGTTACTCAGCAAGGATGAGTGGGATACCTACCGATCCGCTTGGGCCCAGGACACACACACATTCTCCTGTCACAACAAGAAGCCGCCAACATCCACAAAGCAGCAGGAGCAGCCCAGGGAAAGCAAGGCAGAGAGGTTACCAAGGAGAGCGCGGAGAAAGGAGCAGCAGCCGCTCTCCAGCGTTGAAGGGAGACAGACGAGACACGCACAGGCGGTTTCTGCCGCCAGTGAGCAGCCTTAGCAGCAGCAGCACATCCTCGAGAATGAAGCGCGAATAACCGTACAGCAGCCCTGGCGCACAGCAGCGTCCCCCGCCGCACCGGGAGGCAGCGCGCGTCGCCCCGCCACCCACCACGACAGCACCCGTCCCCGTCACACACACACACCCCGCCCGGTTCCGGACGAGCGGCACAGCGGGGTGACGCAGCCCCCCGGCCCTGTCACTCGCGCAGCCCGCCGCGCGCCCTGGCCCCGGGCTGTGTGGACACGCACCTGGCCAGCTCTGGGGTCCCTTCCCGCGCTGCCTACGCGCCCAGGAGCAGGAGGGGGGATGGTGCGGAGCTGCCAGACCGGCGCGCCCCGCTGCCGGCTCCTCCGCGCACTCAAACGGCAGCGACCGAAGAACGCCCCGCAGGCGGCTCTGATGACGCGCCGCGGATTATAACCCCCTGCTGCTAGGGCCGGGCCGCCCACTGGCTGTGGGGGGAAGGGGCCACATGACGCGGGAGGTGCAGAGGCCCTGACTCACCGGTGGTGCGGCGAAGCGGTCCCGGCGCAGCGGCCCGTCCCCGCCGAGCTCCCGGGCGTGACCCGGACAAAGCGCGCGGGGCCGGCGCGAAGTGGGAGGGGCGCCCACAGCTCTGCCCCTTTGAGGCGGGTGCCCGCCGCGCGAGAGCCAGGTCCGTCCCCCTGAGCCGCCGCTGAACGAGAGATGCGGTTGCCTCGCCTCAGCCGCCCTAGCGGGGGCCCCCGCCCGACCTCTCGGTAAAGGCAGTAGCTGGGCTGGGCGAGCCGTAGCGCCCCGACTCGCTGCCTGCGGGGAAACCCCCCCCCCCCGGCTCACTTCCCCAGGCCCCTTTTCCTCGCAGGCCTGCAGGAGTCCCGCCGAGGGGCAGCTCTGCAGCAACGTCCCTTTCCGCGGGCACAGGCGCAGAGAGCGGAGCCTGCCCGCTAGTCTTCCTCAGCTTGGGGCAAACGCAGCCGTGCCGCCCCCTGCTTTCAGCCGGTGGTGGGAGGGGTTCTTGCAGTGCTCCCCCAGCCTAGCCATTTTTTTCTGGTCATTTACTGTACCAGCCGTTTGGCTGGAAAAATGAGCTACTCGTAAAGCAGCGTTGAACATCTGCCCTTCCTTGGCCCCTATTGTACTGCCCTATTTTTAAATACCACCCTGCTGAAAATCATCAGAAGGTATCTCCTGGGCTAGGCAGCAGAGTAGAAAACTAGAGCATATTGCAAATTAGAGAAAACTCTTCTTGAGTTTGCACTTCTGGTTTATGGACTGGCCTCAGACTTACGCCTGGTGTACACTACGCGTTTAAACTGATTTTATCAGCATGAAATCGATTTAACGCTGCACCCGTCCACACTATGAGGCCTTTTATATTGCTATAAAGGGCTCTTTAAATCAGTTTCTGTACTCATCCCCAACGAGCGGAGTAGCACTAAAATCGATATTACCATATCGGATTAGGGTTAGTGTGGCCGCAAATTGATGGTATTGGCCTCCGAGCGGTATCCCACAGTGCTCAACTGTGATCGCTCTGGACAGCAATCTGAACTCGGATGCAGTGGCCAGGTAGACAGGAAAAGCCCCGCGAACTTTTGAATTTAATTTCCTGTTTGCCCAGCGTGGAGCTCTGATCAGCACGAGTGGTGATGCAGTCCCAAATCCAAAAAGAGCTCCAGCATGGACCATACGGGAGATCTGGATCTGATCGCTGTATGGGGAGACAAATCTGTTCTATCAGAGCTCCGTTACAGAAGACGAAATGCCAAAGCATTTGAAAAAAAATCTCCAAGCTACACAATGCTGTGTGACAAGCGTAACAGAAAGCCAAAGAATCAAATGGACACTCATGGGGAGAGGGGTGAGGACTCCAGCTATCCACAGTCCTGCAGTCTCTGAAAAGTATTGCATTCTTGGCCTGAGCTCCCATGCCTGTAGGTTCAAACACATGTCCGGCGGGTTCAGAGATAGTGCTGTCATTTACTTCCTCCTTCCATGTGAAAGAAGGGAAAAAAATCGTTTCTTGACTGTTTTAAGTCACCCTATGTGTACTGAATGCTGCTGGTAGACACGATGCGCAGCAGTAAAGAGAGTATCTGCTCCTTTCCTCCCTGGTGGAGATGTACAATATGCTTGATAGCGCTGAGTACTCCGGCTGCTCAGGTAAGGTGGCTGGGGGTGCCTGGTAAAAAAGGAATGAATTCCCAGTCATTCCCAGTAGTGGTACAGAACGGCTGGTAACCGTCTTCATCATAACACTGGGGGCTGAGCTCCATCAGCTCCTCCCTTTCTATGTGTAAAGAAAAGATCCTGTGCTGCCTGGACTATTATATGCAGCGGGATGCTGGGTCCTCTGCCCTCACACTGCTTAATGTCCTGCGTGGACTATCATAGCAGTTGGGCTGCCTCTCCCTCATTTTATCTCACTAACAAAGTAGTGTTTCTTATTCTGCTCTTTATAACTTCATGACACAAATGGGGGGACACTGCCACGGTGCCCAGTGAAGTTAGGGAACGAGGGAAGCAATGGGTGGGGTTGTTGCAGGAGGCACCCCCAGTGAATGGCATGCAGCTCATCATTTCTGCGGGATCTACCGGAGGCCTGTGCTCTCTGGTTTTGATACACTGGTTCTCAGTACACTTGCCCCATATTCTAAGGCAGGGACTGACCTCTATTTTAGATACCATAAAGGAGGAGTTGACTCGGGAGTCTTCCCATTTTGCCTTTGGCCCCAGCCGACCTCAGCCAGGGGCACCCATAATAGCAGCAGACAGTCAGACAACAGATAACATCATCTCATTGCCAATTTACAATGGCAGCAGACGGTAAAGACAAACTGAATAACCGTCTCGCTATCATGACAAAAAAAATGAATGCGCTGTGTAGCGACTGAAGTATCACCTCGTCAGCGCATCCAGTACACATACCCGGTGACAGTAGACAAAAGGCAAACAGGTCCATGTTGCCATGCCATGGCATCTGCCGAGGGCAATCCAGGAAAAAGGCGCGAATGATGTTCTGCCGTTGCTTTCTCGGAGGAAGGGAACGACTGATGACATTTTCCCAGAACCACCCTTGACAATAGTTTGCCCATCAGGCACTGGGATCTACAACCAGATTCCAGGGCGGGGATACTTGCGGGAAACTTATGGGATAGCTATGGAATAGCTACCCACAGTGCAATGCTCCGGAAATTGACGCTAGCCTCGGACCATGGACGCACACCGCCGAATTAATGTGCTTAGCGTGGCCGCATGCACTCGACTTTATACAATCTGTTTTACAAAACCAGTTTATGTAAAATTGGAATAATCCCGTAGTGTAGACGTACCCTTACTGCTGTAGTCTTCTTACATGTGTCTAAACCACTGTGCTTTTCCACAAGCTGGTTGGGGGGTGGGAGGGGTTGTGTTTTTTCCTTCTTCAAAGATTTTATGCATAAGGATAGAAAAGGAGAAAAATCCTTTCCATCAACTTTCCACCTCTTTGTACAACATTCCAATTTAATCAAATCTATTCAGAATTAAATTTTGAGTTTACAGAATTAGAGATGGTATCTTTTAACAATAGATGTGTAAAATTAGGAATGGCAGACATTAGGAGGATTGCTTCTGGGATTTCTACCAGCCACAAAAATGGGTGATGTGAATAAGACTGAAAAGTTAAAGCTAAGGAAATGTCTGGCCGTGTCTATTTGTTTGCAAATGTGAAAGTGCCCACGTTGAAAAATCTCGGGAAACGAAATTATTTTCTCAACCCTGGAAGCTGCTCTCTTGATGTGATTGAGGAACAGAGGGGAAGGTATGGGGAACTTTACTCAAAGCATTACCGTTACTGCAGCTGTCCTTTGAGGGGAAAGCAGGTGTACTGTTTGCGAATTATAAATTAATTTTAAAATTTTACAATGCAATTTTCCTATGGTGTTCACAAAATACTTTTTTAATAGGAAAAAAGTATTGATGCTCACCTTAACATCACGGCAGACTATTGGAGCCTGCACTATAAAGCTTGGATATTCTGTCTTTTTACTTAGCTTATTCTTGTTTTGTCCTCAGTCAGGACCAGAGACTTTTAAGTACTTAACATGAGCAAAGCTTTTGTTGACTTGCTTACCTCTATACATATACATGGTCTTTTCACTGTCTCTACCCTTTCCTATCTTTAGGCTGGCAGAATGCCCACTCACAAGTTTGAACCTTTGCTCTGGCAGACTCTGGATGCATTTAAATAACTAGACTATGCAATGTTGGAAGTAACATTCTTTTTGCAAATGAAGTGCTTCTATGATAAAATTAAAACATTGGTACTACCTGCATTTTTATCCTTCCTTGTATCTGTTAGTATATTAACATTTGTGAAGTGAAAGCAGTAAATTAAATGACAGGTTGTATTACTTAAGTCCCTTTGAGATGTCAGAATGTATGTACTTGGAAACTACTGCTCACTAACACTTTGTATGAAGGTCAAATAGTAGAATATAATGGAAAAATCCTTAAAAATACTGCAGTCGTCCAAAACATTACAGTTTAAAATAGTAATATCGTGGTGTGCTGGGTGATGGTGGCATAGTATCTATGTAGGAATTTATGCCATGTCCATCACTGTGGTATTATTGGATTATATGTTTTTTAAAGCACATTTACTGATCAACAGGATGACCTTTAAGGTGAAGATTATTATAGGAAACATATATGAATAACCTAGCTGTGTCTGATAAACACCTCTGTACATGAAGGATTTCATCAAAAAGCATAGAAGATTAATTATTTATATTATTTCTTTGTAGCACATAGATAAAAGTAGATTAGCAGAGTGTGCTATGACTATGAGGGATCAGAACTGATAAGCAGTATATAGGCAAGCGCAATCAAGACATTAATTTCCCCCCATCAATGTGTGAAAAGATGAGAGAATGGAGTCAGACTGCCTCTGAGTGTACTTGATTGATGATGATAACTACATTCTTTCTGCGCATGCAGGAATGGGTTAGTATAAAATCACCATTGATCTCATGCTATACATGGATGGAAGCATGAATTTTGATCATGTAATGCCCAGCGGGCATTAGTTACTGAATAGTTCATTGCTGCTTCGGCAACTCAGACAGCCAGTGTCTGATAAATCCTTTGAGATACAAGAAGCATCCAAAAATCATGGCTAGTAGCCGCAGAGCAACTTTGCAGCAGCAATGGTCCAGTTGTCATTCCAAAATGTTGAAGGTAGGAGCCACCATCGTCTTAGAGGTAGAAATGGGCCAAAATAAGAGTTACTGTATTTGAGTATGTTCCTAAATCTCCAAGTCCATTCCACCACAAATTGGAATATGAGAGGGGCAGTCTTGCCCAGTTCACAGTGGCAAGGTAGTTTGCTTCCGGCTGTAAAATTGGCACACCAGCACAGAAGAGGCTAAAGAGAGCCTTTGGGCCCAGCTAGCCCCTGCCTGTTATAGCAGCAGCAACTGCCAGGCCTGGAGGGGAGAGAAAAGATGGGAGCCTGGTTCAGTTTGTGGCTGACTTGTCAAGAGGCAGGAACTAGCTGCTTTCCTACCAGAGGGAAGGCTCGCTAGCCTGCCAGCAGAGGCAGCCACTAGGAACCAAGCATTGTCTTTCTAGCCAAAAGAGAAAGAGACCTAGAAACACCTGGCCTAAGGGGAACCTGGATGACCAAAGCATGGAAACCTTGTGGGGGTAATGACCCAACGAAATTTATGGCTGCCCTACCCAGAGGAACCTGGGACCACAGCAGGCTGCTGCCTAGGGTGCACAAGGAGGCACTACTAGACACAAGCCAGGAACTTGGACTGTAGGGGTCTTGCTGCAAACTGAAGGGGCAACAGTAGAAAGTAGCACAGGATAGTGAACATAGACTCGCTGTTGTGAGTTCCCCAACTCAGGAGTTGTTTTACACAGGGCCCTGAGCTGGGGCCCAGTGGAGTAGGAGGGCCTGGATTTCCCTACTCCTTGCCGTAAAGACTGAAGCACCTTGAGCACAGAAGTAAGCAGCAGAAAGTCAAGCACTCCAACCAGTAGGCCAACTGGCCCTTCAAGCCCTCTATTACTGAGGTACATAATCATCAGCCCTCTCTAGCCATGTGGTAGTTGAAGTCTGGTGGTGCCATTTGAGCTCATCGAAAACTGAAGGACTAGATGTTGAGAGGTCCTGGCTCAAATTTCTCTGCCATTCTCCCTCTTTTGTAAGTAATGTACAGAAGCAGGGGCAATGTGCCAGTTGAATGACTCGTGTCAATGTCATGCAGGAGATCAGACTGGTTAATCATAGTCATCTTGAACTCTGTGAATTAGCTGAACTGATATTAATTAATTGTCAGTTTGGGGAATGTGGAGTCTTGCAGCCTTGGACTTAGTCAAATGGAAAATAACAATTAGCTGGGACTACAGAGTGAGATTCTCTTCCTGACAACCATACTTCAAATTTGAGGGTTATAGTCCTAGAGAAGCTATTTGAAAGAGGTTCTTGTCTCCACCTCTGAAGAAAATGATTCCTCCATAGTCTGCTCAGGAAAGATGAAGTACAAAATAAGAGATCATCATATATAGCACTTTTACTCTTCAGATCACTTACAGCCATTAATTCTTTTTTTTCATAATGTCCTGTGAAGTAGCAAGATCGATATTATCTAAAGCTGATCAGGAAATTGTTGATGAATTATTATTATTTTGCAGGAAATGCCACAAGTTTGATTAAGGTTTTTCAGGTCCAGAATGCAATTTCTGGTCAAACTTAGAGAGGGAGAGAATGCCACCCCCAAATAACCAAAAGATCAGTGGTTAGGGAACTTATCTGGTATGCAGGAGACCCAGGTGAAAGGTCCTGCTGTGCTCAGTTCAGAGCTAGGACGTTAACTTGGGTCTCTTGCATCCTGAGTGCCTAACCACCTGCCTTCAGCCTCTTGTTCTCTTTTAATCTCTCATATTGAAGCTGTTCCACTGTGTATAAATAATTAAATATACATTGGGCCAGAGAGAGACCAGCTCTAGAGCACTGACTCAGGCAGAACAGGGACTTGAATATCAGTCGCCTACATGCAGCTGATTGCCTTATCCCCTGCACTATTGGCTGTGCTGGTACAGGAGCTTGCTTACTCAAGCAAACTTTTTCTTGAAAAGTTTCAAAGTCTCATTTTCACTCTGCATCAGAGTACACAAACGTTTAAACCTCAGCTTTTTTGTGATAAAACAGAATTCATATTTTCTGGCCAGCCAGAAATGGGTGGGGAAATTAAGTCACTCCATCTCTCTCTCTCAATTCAAGGCCAAGGTGGATACTAGCATGAGCTGTCAGAGAAGTGATGAGTCTCTGGCTCCCGCTGTTGTGCTCAAACTACATATCTCGCTGAGAGCAAGATAGTAAGTGTCCAGATAGCAGTGCAGGTAAAGTGTGATGTAGACTGTAAAAGTTTGATAGTTAAGCTAGCAAGAGATAGAAAAGGATTTGACCATAAGTCTAATATAAATTCTACAAACAACAGATAATCTGTGGCCTTCAAATTCATGCTAGTTTATTGGTTTGCCAAGAATTGAGTTTCTCTATCTGAATGGAATGTTAGATTTTCCCCTCTTTTGTATTCTGGCTGACCAAAACATTTTGATCTCTTTGAGCAATGCTCATTTTTGTAGGAAATGTGCCAAAGAATAAAAATATGTTGTTCTATGATTGGTTAGCATTTGATGTCACTTGCTGCTGGGGATTCAAGTTCCCAACACTTCTTATTACTTAAGACATGGAGCATCTAATTGTTTCTCTGGATAAATGATTTATCATCCAAGTATACTGAAATACATCAGTTCCTTTCTATTGTGTCTGCAGCCAACAGTGGATTGATTCTGCAATGCAGAATTGTAGGCAGTGATGCATTATTACAGCAGTCAGAGTGTTTCAGTATTCAACCCTGAAGCCTCTGACACAGATTTCCAGAAGAACTTTAGTGTAGCTCATCAACACACATTTTCAGTCAGGGGTTTGTAATAAACTTCTGGTTTAAATATTCACATAATTTTGCTGAAAGTACGTTCAGGAACACTGGCTGATACTTCAACTGATTTTGCATCCCCTGCCTACTTAATATTGTTGCAATATCCATCTTTGCATAGTATAAGAGACACAATGCTTAAAAATATGCCAACTTGCTCCTATGGCTTTCATGCCAAAAAGCAGAACAATCTACTATAAAATCTATCTCAAAGTTCTGTGCACAAACCAAACTTTTCTGCTTAGCAGGCTGTCATACCAACTGACAACCCCAAAATGGTCTTACGCAGAGGATCCATAAAATATTTTGTGGGGAATGGGAGTGGATGTCTGTGTGTGGCCTGAGGAAATATGGGAGAACAGGGCAAAGCCAAATACCTTGGCTACTATCCTGGAAAAAACAATGCATAAAGATGCAGTAGCACCTCCATATAGCATATTAATTAATATATGCAACCGTGCAACTAGGGCTGAGAGTCTTGCCCAGATAATATTCCTGGTTTTGGATGGGAAGGAGGGTTCTTTAGCTGCTGCATTTTTTTTAAAAAAGTTGACAGATATATCGTATCTGTAGTTTGTCCTGTTGCCTTTTATATGATATAATCTTTCAAAAAAAGTTATCTAAATTTGTATCAACTACTAGCTACTATCCAAGGGAGGGATTTGTTTGCATTTTTCCTAAGGAAGGTTAATATTATGCTTAGTAATAGACAAAATATGTTGCGTTTATCTAATCCTCCTAAGACTCTGAAAAACATCCAATATATAATCATTGTGACAGAGACCCCTTAATGGCTCTCTACTTTGTCAGCAGCTCCTCTGGCCTCACATACTGACTGCACCTAACACTCTTGCTATAATCCATATCTAAAAGGTATCATGTAAGAGATAACTGGAAAATTAATAATTCATCGATCATTAGTATTCTTGAGTGATGTATGTATGGGGTATGTACAAAGAGTTATGGATAGGTGCTAGACTTACAGTTTAGAATGTGTTTGGCAAACAGTTCATAAACCCACTCTGCCCTAGACAATGGAATGTATTTGCTTATCTGACTAGCTCGGTTGTCAGGCACAGACAACGAAGGCATATTTACATAAAATGTAAACAAAGCCATCAACCATGTGAGTAGGAAAGAGAACCTCAACTCTAAAGATGGGGTCTGAACCTCAAATGATAAATAATTGAATTGATTGTATACAATATTACTGTATTATAACAGTGTATCATGCAGTCTTTTATGAAAGCTAATGACACAAATGGTGATTAATAGCATTATAAAATATATGTATTAACACTATATGAGGAATTATGGATACTTGCTGAAATTATATTTCAAAGTCTGTGACCAAACAGAGAAACAGGTTCTTGCCCAGACAATATAAATTAAGTACTATGGAATCAATGGAAGCTCTATTCACATATGAATCAGCATTGAGATGGGATCCACAGGAAGGGAAGAACAGCATGAGGTCACTCTGCCTCTTAAAACTGAGTCAATGAACTTGGCAATATGAGGGGACCCAAAGATTTTGGTTATTTTTCACCTAGTAAGATGATGGAAACCAGCACCGTGTACTGTTGTGGAAGGTCCTGACTTTGACAAAGTCAGCCCTGGCTGGAAAGAAGAAAGATTCATAAGAAATCAACCTTGAACAAAGACTGTAACTTGTTAAGTTAGTTCTTAGATATTAGAAAGCATATTTTATTTTTATTTGCTTGTATTTTTACTTTTATTTGCATTTCTGTCTTTATCCCTTGTACTTAAACTCCCTTAAAGCCCCCCTCTTTTTGATTAAATAGACTTGTTTTACTTTTCATCTAAACCCAACCCAGTGCTGTATTTGAATTTAAGCAATTGTTAATTCCAGTAGAAGTAATAAGCTGTGCGTTGCTCTCCTGTAACTTTAATGCCCTGGTGGCCTTAAAGGCGAACATAGGAATGCAGCAGTCAGGACTGGCTCTAGACGCCAGCAAAGCAAGCACAATTCCAGGGGCAGCATTCTGGCCATTCTTTTTTTTTTTTTTTTTTTTTTTTGGACAGCATTCTGGCCACCCATTTAAAAAAAAAATTTTTTTTTGCTTGAGCAGTTGCGCTTTTGGAGCTTGGGATGGCAATTTTTTTTGCTTGGGGCGGCAAAAAACCTAGAACCAGCCCTGGCAGCAGTGAAAGTCCCTTTCACCCCAGGAGCACCTGTTCCAAATTCCCCAGAGTGAACATACATGCACACACACTGGAAGAATACAATGAATATAGGAAAGGGAAATATTTATTTATGGAGGAAAGATAGGGAGAGTGGTAAAACAGGATTGCATTCAACACAAGGCCCCACAGGCCCAGTAAAGGAGGCTTTCAGGGCAGGTGGTAACACAACCCAGCAGAACCCCAAAACATCACTATCATTATCTTGTTATTTTAAAAATTGGATGGCTCAATTGGACATAATCTTTCATTCTTCTTCGAGTGCTTGCTCATATCCATTCCAGTTAGGTGTGTGTGCGCGCCGTGTGCACGTTCGTCGGAAGATTTTTACCCTACCAACCCTCGGTGGGTCAGCTGGGCGCCCCCTGGAGTGGCGCCGCTATGGCGCCGGATATATACCCCTGCCGACCCAGCCGCCCTTCAGTTCCTTCTTACCACCCGTGTTGGTCGTTGGAACAGTGGAGCGCAGCTTAGCTGACCTCCACATCCCTAGCTACTCGTAGTTTTCGTGTATATAGTTATATAGTTATAATCCTTTTATATATATATTTATGCGTTTTTTCTTTACTAGCATAGTTAGTTTAATAGTTAGCGGTTCAGGGAGTAGCCCTTCCCTCGCAACCGGTGCCCGGGCCCATGCCGGCTCACCGGTTTAAACCGTGCTGCCTGCCACAGGCCATTGCTGACAGGAATCACACGATCCTGTTTGCGGTGCTTCGGGGAATCGCATTTCACAGCTAAGTGCCCCATTTGCAAGGCTTTTAAGCCGAGAACAACATGGAGCGGCACTTTCATTTATCCTCCACCTTCTGCACCGAGCACTGGCCACTCAGCGGACAGAAGCGCCTCCTCGGCACCGGACCCCGCTGGCACCAGCTGTTGCTGGCACCGAAGTTGACTCGGCACCGCTCCCTCTCTCTCAGGTCGAGGAAGCCCACGACTCCTCCTGCCAGTGCCCGACAGCTCCCCGGCGCACGCCATGGTTGAGCTCCCTGCTCCTGCTGCTTCTGTGCCAACTGCACCGCAGCCAGAGAGCTCGTTTAAGTCGGATTGCCCGGCACCGACACCTGCAGAGGCACTGATGATGTCGGCACCGTTGATTCCGGTCCCGCAGGGCCGTCGAATCCAGTGCCTGCCTGCTCCCCGGCATGCGCCGTGGTTGAGCTTCCTGCTCCTGCTGCTTCCGTGCCAACTGCACCGCAGCCAGAGAGCTCGTCTAAGCCGGATCACCTGGCACCGATTCCTGCCGCGGCACCGACAACGTCGGCACCTTCGATCCCAGTCCCACAAGGGCCGTCGAATCCAGTGCCTGCCTGCTCCCCGGCATGTGCCGTGGTTGAGCTTCCTGCTCCTGCTGCTTCCGTGCCAACTGCACCGCAGCCAGAGAGCTCGTCTAAGCCGGATCACCCGGCACCGATTCCTGCCACGGCACCGACAACGTCGGCACCTTCGATCCAGTCCCACAAGGGCCGTCGAATCCAGTGCCTGATTGCTCCCCGGCACGCGCCGTGGTTGAGCTTCCTGCTCCTGCTGCTTCCGTGCCAACGGCACTGCAGCCAGAGAGCTCATCTAAGTCGGATCACCTGGCACCAACACCTGCCGAGGCACCGACAATGTCGGCACCGTTGATTCCTGTCCCACAAGGGCCGTCGAATCCAGTGCCTGACTGCTCCCCAGCGCATGCTGTGGTCGAGCTCCCTGCTCCTACTGCTCCAGGCAAAGTGCACCACAGATAGAGAGCCTGTCTCAGCCACATCGCCCGGCATCAACACCTGCCGAGGCACTGGCGACATCGGCACCATCGATCCCGGTCCCACGAGGGCCATCAAATCTGGTGCCTGACAGCTCCCTGGTACGCACTGTGGTCGAGCTTACTGTTCCCTCCATGCCGGAGACATTCCTAACGGCGAGGGATCTCATTGCCATGACAGAGTAGAGGCTGCCTGAACCCCCGGCACCGCCGGTGCGGGTAATACAGTCTCTTGGCAAGCCTCCTTGATACAACCATCCTTTATCAGTGCAGCAGAGCGGCACCGTTCATGATCACGGTCCCGCAGATGCTCCAGGTCCCGTCGGCGCTCCCGCTCCCGACGACACTTGCAGTCCCGATGCTGTTCTCCTTGACACTGGTCGCAGTTGCCGCACTGGGCAGTGTCCCATTCACCGACCCGATAATCTTGGCACTGTTCCGGCTCCCAACACTGCTACAGGCACTGTGACTCCCATAGCCGCTCCCGACCTCGAGATCTCGGTCGACTTCCCGGCACCGCTCTGGTCACAGGTCCGGATCTCGTTCCAGATACCGGTGCGCCTTCCGGTACCGGTCCCAGGTGCCGAGTTGGGCAAGGTCTGGTAGAGTCAGAGACTCTGCCCATGATTTTTCAGCACCTCCATGGCCATCCGGACATGCATCAGTGTCTTCCCACACGACAGCTCTTATGCTCAGGACTGCGATTCTGGTGTGCCCACCAACAACCTGAGGGCCCGTCAGGACCTCCTACGGAGGGTAGCACTCAGTGCGGACCTCCAGGTGCAGGAGGTCCTGGAGGTAAGGGACCCGGTAGTGGACATTCTATCGGCGGTTGCCCCGCTAGAGGGGCCCTACCCGTTTATTCGGACCATCCAGGCGAATGCCGATACTCTATGGAGGGTACGACTACTTGTCTGTCCGTCCTCCTGCCTGCTCACTAGTCATTCATTTGGTTAAGAAAAGGGAACAGTATGGCCCGCAGGCACCAGCCCCGAAATCGAAGGGGGCTAGGCGAATGACCCTACTCAGCCGCAAGGCGTACTCTGCAAGGGCCTTATCGCCCTGCGTGGCAAATTAATAAGCCCTGCTTACCCCCTATAATCATAACACCTGGATGGCGGTGGATAAATTTATGGAGCTTCTCCATCAAGACTCACGCCAAGAGTTCACTGCCCTCTTGGAGGAAAGGAAAAAGGCGGCCAGAGCTTCCCTCCAGGCTTCGTTACCATGAGGAGCATCTCATGGCTTCAGGTTTCAAACCCCTGGCCTTTCACGACTTACCATTTGTTGGTAAAGGCCTGTTTGCGGTGAAATCAACCCCAGGCTGCAAGGCCTGAAGGACAACAGAGTCCTAATACGCTCTCTCTCGGCATACATACGCCGACGACCTACTGCAGGCCTTTCTGTTCCCAGCCGCACCACCACACTCTGTGCCTAGCCACAGATAGGACTTTGGCAGACGGCGTGGCTGAGGTGGTCGCAGACGACTGTCAGGACCCCTAGAGGGCCAAGATCGAGGTCCCTCGCAATCACCACCGGGACCAAAGACAATCTTTCGAAGGTGCACCCGAGGGTGGCATACCGGTTATAGGCGGGATCCCACTCCTACTTCCTCTTGGTCCCAGTTAACTTCAGTTTGCTGTCTCCTACACATGACGGAGTATGGGTACCACCTCCAATCTGTTCCACCCTGTCCCTCTTCAGGGACTCCTTTCTGGCGCAATTCCTCTTCCAAGAGGTGCAGACGCTGATGGACGAAGGGGGCAAAGGGTTTACTCCCTTTATTCCCTAGTCCCCAACTCGTATGGAGGTCTCGGACCTGTCCTAGACCTACGAGGATTCAACCAGTTTATAATAAGGTTGAAGTTCCGCATGGTATCCCTGGGAACATTATCCTGTCCTTGGATCCTGGAGACTGATATGCCGCCCTCGATATGAAGGACGCGTACTTTCACATTGCCATCTTCCCTCCGCACAGGAGATACTTCTGTTTTCTAGCCAACCGTCGGTACTTCCAGTTTATGGTCCTGCTGTTTGGCCTTTCTACAGCCCCACAGGCATTTATCATAAGCCTTCCCAAATCTGGACCTTAGCGTCCAGAAATCTGGGTGCCTGCATGAACTCCTCTAAGCTTAATTACCAGCTAGATTTGATCTCGGGCACAATCCAAAAATTTCCCGGGTTTTGGCTCCACTACTGGTCTCCCCAACCTTCCCTGGGAACCAAGACTCAGAAGCCTGAGTCTTACCAAAAGGGGAATAACCCCACCTTCCCGTCCCCTCTCTCTCCACCGCAGACTTCTCTATGGGTACACCTGAGAGTTTACTGATCTGCAATCTCTTTACATCACAATACCAGAGCTGTCTCTCTTTCCAAAAGAGACAAACCAAATACAAGGAAACAGAAATGATTCTAGCTCTCTTCCCCTCCCTACAAATTCCTGTGCTGAGAGCTACCTCCGTAGATCTAACACAAGAGATCCCCTTCCCTTCGTTCCTTAGCCTACCCAGAGAAAAACTCAAACAAGTCTTAAAAAAAGCTTTATATAAAAAGAAAGAAAAAAACACATAAACATATGATCTCTGCATTAAGTTGACAATACCAGGGCTATACTAAAAGAAAAATATGAATAAACAGACATTCAAAAAGAGATACAATTTAACATTCCAGCAAACTGCACACAATGTAATACAAAACAAAAATATAAAGGCCTATTGTTTTGCTACTTTCTACCTTACACTTGAAACTGAGATAGAAGCTTGAAGATAGAAAAGAAACTCTCATTAGCCCAGAGACAGGCAAAAAGACTCAGACCCAAAAATTCCTCCCTGACTTTGAAAAATCCGGTTTTTCTGATTGTCCTCTGTCAGGTTGTGGTTTCCTTGTTAACCCTTTACAGGTAAAAGAAACATTAACCCTTAGCTACTCTATTTATGACAGCATTAACCAAGTGTGTGCCGATAATGCCGCCCACACTCCGCCGACGTCGATATGCTTTTCCACATCTGATGATGGCTTATCTGTGAGATACCTAAGACACAGTCACTCAGCGTGTGGGGTATCGTCAGGGACCTATCACATGTCTAGCCTGATGATCACTATGGAACACACCACTGGTCTGGTTCCACGTCAGAGGTTAGACCCTAGGGGCTATCCTGGATCTCCGAGCAGCCGGATCCTCCTTACACAGCACGGTTTCAGCGCAAGGAAGTTGCAGACTCGGATGATCGGTGCCATTGCCTGAAACCGTGGCTGTGTAAGGAGGTCCGGCTAGCTCGGAGTCCGATAGCCCTAGATCTAACCTCTGCGTGGGAACCAGATGGTGTTTCATAGTGATCATCAGGCTAGACAGTGAATAGGTCCCTGACGATACCACACACGCTGATGGACTTGTCTTGTATCTCCACAGATACCAATCATCCAGATGTGGAAAAGCATATCCACGGCGGAGTGGGGAATTACGCACACACTTGGTTAATGCTGTCATAAATAGATAGTAAGGGTTAATGTTCTTTTACCTGTAAAGGGTTAACAAAGGAACCACAACCTGAACAGAGACAATCAGAAAACGCGGATTTTTTCAAAGTCAGGGAGGATTTTTGGGGTCTGAGTCTTTTGCCTGTCGCTCGCTATGAAGGTTCTTTTCTATCTAAGCTTCTATCTCAGTTTCAACGTTAGTAGAAAGGTAGCAAACAATGGCTTTATATATTTGTTTGTATTAATGTGTGCAGTTTGCTGGAATGTTAATTGTATCTCTTTTTGAATGTCTGTTTATTCATATTTTCTTTTAAGATAGCCTGGTATTGTCAACTTAATGAGATCATATGTATGTGTTTCTTTCTTTTTTATAGAAACTTTCTTTTAAGACTTGTTTAGTTTTCTCTCTGGTAGGCTAAGGAACGAAGGGAAGGGGAATTCTCTTTGGTTAGATCTCTACGGAGGGTAGCTCTGCAGCACCAGGATTTGTGGGAGGGGAAGAGAGCTAGAATCATTTCTGTTTCCTTGTATTTGGGTTTGTCTCTTTGTGGAATAGATGAGAGAGACTGCTCTGGTATTGTGTATAAGAGATTGCATCAAGTAACTCTCAGGTTAGCCCAAGAGAAGTCTGGGTGGGAAGAGAGAGGGGAAGGGAAGTGGTTATTCCCTTTGTGGTAAGACTCAGGCTCTGGTCTTGGTTCCCCGGGAAGGGTTTGGGGAGAACAGACGTGGAGCCAAAACCGGGAATTTTTGGATGGTGCCGAGATCAATATCTGAGTGGTAATTAAAGCTTAGAGGAGTCAATAAGCAGGCCACCAGATCTGGTGGCCTGCTTATTGACTCCTCTAAGCTTAATTACCACTCAGATTTGATCTCGCGCCACCATCCAAAAATTCAGGTTTTGGCTCCCTCTGTCTCCCCAACCTTCCGGGGAACCCAGACTCAGAAGCCTGAGTCTTACCAAAAGGGAATAACCACCCCTTCCCCTCTCTCTCCCACCCAGACTTCTCTCTGGGTAACCTGAGAGTTACTGATGCAATCTCTTATCACAATACCAAGAAGCAGCTCTCTCTCTATTCCACAAGAGACAAACCCAAATACAAGGAAACAGAAATGATTCTACTCTCTTCCCCTCCCACAAATTCCTGGTGCTGCAGAGCTTACCCTCCGTAGGATCTAACACAAAGAGAATTCCCCTTCCCTTCGTTCCTTAGCCTACCCAGAGAGAAAACTCAAACAAGTCTTAAAAGAAAGTTTTATAAAAAAGAAAGAAACACATACATATGACTCTCATTAAGTTGACAATACCAGGGCTATACTTAAAAGAAAATATGAATAAACAGACATTCAAAAAGAATACAATTTAACATTCCAGCAAACTGCACACATGTAATACAAAACAAATATAAAAGCCATTGTTTTGCTACTTTCTACTACAACTTGAAACTGAGATAGAAGCTTGAAGATAGAAAAGAACCTCTCATAGCGAGAGACAGGCAAAAGACTCAGACCCCAAAAATCCTCCCTGACTTTGAAAAATCCGGTTTTCTGATTGTCCTCTGTCAGGTTGTGGTTCCTTGTTAACCCTTTACAGGTAAAAGAACATTAACCCTTAGCTATCTATTTATGACAGCATTAACCAAGTGTGTGCCGTAATTCCGCCCACTCCGCCAGTCGGATATGCGTTTTCCACATCTGGATGATTGGCTTATCTGTGGAGATACAAGACAAGTCCACTCAGCGTGTGTGGTATCGTCAGGGACCTATTCACATGTCTAGCCTGATGATCACTATGGAAACACCACTTGGTTCCCACGCAGAGGTTAGACTAGGGCTATCTGGACTCCGAGCTAGCCGGACCTCCTTACACAGCCACGGTTTCAGCAATGGCACCGATCATCCGAGTCTGCAACTTCCGGCAAGAAGGAACTGAAGGGCGGCTGGGTCGGCAGGGGTATATATCCGGCGCCATAGCGGCGCCACTCCAGGGGGCGCCCAGCCGACCCACCGAGGGTTGGTAGGGTAAAAATCTTCCGACGAACGTGCACGCGGCGCACGCGCACACCTAACTGGAATGGATATGAGCAACACATCTCGAAAAACAACAGTTACAAAGGTGAGTAACCGTCTTTTTCTACTCCAGATCATTGTAATCAAGAGTTGTTACCATCTGGAAGGCTGTTTGGTGGCCTGTGTGTAATGGTTTGTTGGTATTAGTTTAGTTCCCTGTGGACAAGTATACCTATTACAGACACCACCCACATAAACGGTACCACTATGGACTTGCCACAAGGGGAATCTAAGGAATGAGAGCCAGAACATGTCTGGCTCTTATATCAGTCCACAAGGGGAAGAGATGAAGAAGCTACTTCAAAGTGGGAAAGGAAGAGGTGGCCATGACCCCTCATCCTTGCATTGACCCAGAGAGCAGGATCAGTGCAGCTCAGTAGAATACCCTGTACTTAATGAAAAGGGATAGCAGTGGATGTCCTCTTGCCCCCATGGACTGGGGAGTTCAAGAAAGAATTTTTCTCCCACAAAATGTGTGTGGCTGCAATCCAGAGTTCTTTCTAAATGGGACAACTAAGGCCTAAATGAGCATGGAGACTGAAATATCCTCTCCGCTAGACCTGGTGCTCCCAGTCAGGCTAGAGGCACATTGGTGGGCAGTACGAGGAAGCTCACATTATTGCTGCACTTCTATTTGTTCTATAAATAAACAAAGGATTTCAGCATTCAGGGGCTGAGCACTTTCAACATCCATTGAGTTGAATGTTAGGTGAGGGCATTCAGCACCTTGTGGGACTAGAACTCCGGGACTCACCAGTAGAATGCTATCTGAGCCTTTTCTAATAGTATGTGTCACGGACTCACAGATCGTGCTCACTCGTGGCCCCATGCGGTCCATGGGGGGTGCCCCTTTCAGTGAGACAGCCCTTCTCGGGTGTCTACTCTCTCCCGGGGTCAGGCCCCTCCACCTCCTGGAGCCACACCTCTCTGAGCCTTAGCACACCTGTTTCTTGCCGTGGGCCCCCTCAGGGAGTCCACATGCTCTGGACCCCTCCCCCGGCCCTCCTCACCCCCGAAGGGGTTGATGCAACCCTGCTCTCTAGACCGGAGTGACTCTCAGTTAGCATAAAACAGGAGGGTTTATTGAGAGTTGAACACAGCACAGGAAACTCTCAGGGCCTCAGACCTGGCCTCTCTCAGCACAGCATATCCCAGTCCCCCTGCAGCCAGGTGGGCTATGCCTGCTTCCCCTCTCCAGCCCAGAGCCCCCCTGCTTCCCAGCTGGGCCTCCAATATCCCCAGCCCCAAGCCCTGCCTCTGTCCACATCTTCTCTCCAGGGAAACAGGGTCATAAACAGGATGACTTGGGTTTCCTCTCCTTTCAGCCCTTCTCTGGCCCCCTCTGGCTGGAACCGGCTGGTCAGGTCACCGGGGTCCTCTCTTCGCAGCCCATTGTCCTCCCACTGGCCAGAACCACCTGTGACTCCTGACCTGGGTCTCCGGGTCACCACGTCACCAGTTGCTGGGGTCTCCATCCTCCAGGCCATCAGCTGGGGTCCCAAGTTCCCTCTCTGGTCCTCTGTAACAACAAACTCCCTCTCCCCTCACCTCGTTAGACCAGTAACACCCGGGGACACTGAGTCCCACCCCCTCTGCATGCAACCCACTGGAAAACACAGAAAAACCAAGAAACCCCCCCCCAACTTCATCATAGTATGGTTTTGCAGTTCTTACTGAAATTACTAATACAGTTTCACTTGGCAAAGCCTTCCAGTTCACTTTGACTAGCTTCTTGATTTATGCAGCCCAACCCCATTCTTTTTCCTGCTTCAAAACAATTCAAAAAAGCTATATGTTCAGTGAAGCAGCATGGTCAGACACCCTCTCTGTTTTCTATTGTATTGTACTGCATTATACCTGCTCATGCCTTTAGTCTATTAGCTGTTAGAGCTAAGGACTTTATTATTCATTTGGTACATTTAAGATGGTATATAGTTGATAATTTTGAATCCCATCAGAGTGATGATAGAAATGTGTTCGGCTAGCACTCTAACTTGCTGACATTAGCATGAACAAAAACTTTGTTTTAAAAGGGATTAAGGTTAAATGTGACATCCCACCATTGAAAACTCTACAAAGCAAGTAAATAAGTTATGGGGCACCTCTTAATTACACCCTACTGCCAAACAGTCTGCTTCTACTTACAGTAACAGACTCCACACTGTCACACAGAACTTTCTGTCTTCAGCTGATCTAGAAAGAGCTACATTAATTTCTTTCACAGTATAATGCAAAATCTTAATTAAAAACTTAACAACACTATCAAATACCCAGGGTTGACATATGAGGAATAGTTAAGTATGCTGTGCATTATGTATTTGTGGAGGAAGCTTGAGGGTGGGAGTAGGTGGGCTGGAATACACAATATTTAGCCAGCCTTCAGCCAGTGCAGTTGGAACCAAGCAGCAGAGACGATAGGCCACCAGTACTGGGGAAGCAATTGGTACCACTTCTCAGCTAAGTATGTCCAGTGCTTTTTTCTTAGCATGGAGGTCTGAGTTAAAGATGCTTATGGCGAAGAGGATAGCCCAGAAATTCAGATTTGGAGCCAGGCTTGGATTCTGAACCACTACCTCAGAATTCAAAATTCTTAGGAGCTGAGGTTTTAGTTAAGGTTCCATCTGCACTTATAACAATGGGGATTAGAATATTTACCAGACAAAAGTGGTCTGTCACCCACTCCTATTTATTTCAGTGGAAGTAGACAGATAGTTGTAGACTCAAGATTTCTGACTGCTTTGGAAATAACATTAGACAAAAGCTAAAAGGATTTTTATAGGGGTTCCCAATTTAAAACCTGCACACAACAGCCCTTCGCCCCCACCCTTTTCTTTTTTTAGAAACTTCTTTGATATTAAGGGCTTGATGAGTTAGCTATAATGTTTTCCTTCTTGGTTAATAAGTACAGCTATTATCTTATGTAAACCCCTTTCACATAAATATTTACTCTGTGCTTTAGACTTTGTCTATTTAGTTTATATGAATATTTAAAAAAAATCAAAGGAAACTTGATTGTTGTGCCCCTTGCCCCTAACTTCTGCTTACTTGTCTGGCTGACTGTCCTTGTTGTGCGATGGAATTATTCAGACTACAGATTCATCTCTGACACATGCTTTTGGACCATTGTCAAGCTCTTTTTGAATTGACTGTATGTTATATAATCAGTGTTTTATTTTCCTTTTGCTTTTGATCGTTTTGAGGTGTTTTCATTTCTTAAATTTTGGCAGCCTTTAGCACTTATGTGAGGCTCTTTTTTGCACTGTTGTAGAAGTTGGTGAGCTGCAAAGGTCATGGGAATGAGTTATTTAAAAACTGACATATGCTGGGTGCCAGCCAGTATAATATAGATAGAAGCTCGAGGGGGCGTTTTATGGTTTAAATTTCAGCTTTGACTATCACAGGCTAATCAGGCTTTGTCAGTACAGTTTGTTAACAAACTGCACTAACATACAGCAGTAAGTATTCCTATTTCTCTTATGTATATTTACATGGATATAACATTAATGGTACTTTAAAATACCAAATATATTAATAAGCACCACCATCATAGCCACATTTTAAATAATCATTCATCTTTGATATTTACTTGAACCTTTGTTTTTCCTTTTTATTTTTCAAAGGCAAATGCTAGATTAATTTCTTAATCTACAGTTTATCAAAAAACCTGTCCTAAGCACTGTGTTCCATTAAACCAACAACAGAGGGCCACATCCATCCGTCAATATCTCACCAGAGCTCCCACAATGAGTCTGACCCAATAATATTAACATAATTCAAAGGAGAAATATGAAAATGGATGAACTTGGAGGTGCTAAATGAACTTTTCCTCATCTTCTATGGTGAATATATTTAGACCAATATTGAACTATCTGGAAATAATTTGGTTTGCAAAATTCAACATCTGCCACTTTGCTGGTAATCTTTATCTCCAGTTTCATGTAGCAAAATGTTAGTAATCTTCATATGATTGCATCTGCCCTTAGCATAAATAAGATAACAAGGGTGCTTGCATCTGGGAATATGAATAAAAATAATTTCATCAAATCCATTGAGAATTTATATAAAACAAACCCAATGATTTTCCTTTCCTTTCCACTGTAATTAAATACATTCACAGATTTACGATATGTGATTGCATGTATGTTACATATCAAAATGATAGAGACACCTTACATAGAATCCAAATGGTAATACATGGGATACATATGCAGAGTAGTACTTAAACATATTATTAACTAAAACAGTCTGCCTGCAGTGGCAATGTAGTTATTCTTAAGATACAGAAGCTTAAAGAAAAGAAAGCAGTAAAGAGAAATACTCCATACTCCAGTACAGCATACCTCATACCAATACCTCATACTCCAGCATAACATACCTCATACCAATACCTCATACTCCAGTACAACAGTTTCCCTCTCACGTTACTAGATGTCAAGCAACTGGAACACACCATGTACTGCGGATAGATCAGTCCTGGCACGCTTACAACACAGCTGTGTATCTAATGCTGTATGCCAGCTACAAGCTTGCATTTTCTAGATCGCTGAGGACATCAGGCTCACTATAGTCATTTCAGGGAAGGACAAACATACGCAAAGGATGCAATTATAATAATCCATGCTCCTTGAAGCTTTAACTTGCACATATACTGAGGCGCAGTAAATGCAGAAGTGTGTTGTACTATAGTGATATGAAAACAGGTGTGATATGATGTGAAACGATAGCAGTGATCAGTGAAACCAGACAGTTCTCAAAGCTATCAGAACACATTACACACTTTCAAATAAAAAGGGGTTTCTTGCCATTCATTTTTCTTGTGGATTTAAATGAAAGTAAATGAATCCCTTGAATAACTAGAACTGTGTTTCTTCTCATTAACTTTTTATTTGGAGCCCATTGTCTTTTTGGAGTTAGTGTAGCGAGCTGTAAGTGATGCTTGGATCAGAAAGCCTTGCTCATCCAGGGCCAAATCCTGACTCCCTGTGCAAAGCAGATACATAGGACCTATGTAAGGGTATGTCTACACTAGGGAATTATTCTGATTTTACAGAAACCGATATTTGGAAACAGATTGTATAAAGTTGAGTGCACGTGGCCACACTAGCACATTAATTCGGCAGTGTGAGTCCATGTACCAAGGCTAGTGTCGACTTCCGGAGCATTGCACTGTGGGTAGCTATCCCATAGTTCCCGCAGTCTCCCCCTCCCATTGGAATTCTGGGTTGAGATCCCAATGCCTGATGGGGCCAAAAATTTGTCACTGGTGGTTGTGGGTAAATGTCGTCAGTCAATCCTCCCTCCGTGAAAGCAAAGGCAGACAATCATTTCTCACCCTTTTCCCTGGATTGTCCAGGCAGATGCCATAGCATGGCAACCATGGAGCCCATTCAGCCTTTTTTCACTGTCACCATATGTCTACTGGATGTTGCTAACAGACGCGGTACTGCAGTGCTACACAGCAGCATCCCCTTGCCTTTGCAAGTTAGCAGAGATGGTTACCAGTCCTACTGTACCCGTCTGCTCCGTTGCAAGTTGACAAATGATCGGTTCCAGTCACACTGTACCATCTCTGTGTCATGGATGCTCCTGGGCGGCCTCGTGAGGTCGGCTGGGGCACATTGAAAAAAATTGGCAATGATTCCCAGGTCATTCCTCTCTTAAGTTTTGTCTGATTGGAAGAGTCAGATCCTGCTAGAATATCAGGCAACGCGCATACTAAAAATCCGAAGACAAAGGCCGCTCTGGGTCACAGCCCCCAGACAGTCCTGCCAGAATATGATGACGCTGCATGCCAACTTCTAAATGAGGTGGCCCTCCAACAACCCCAGCCGTTGCTTCCCTCTTCCCACACCCCCTGGGCTACGTGGCAGTTATCCCCCCATTGGTGTGATGAAGTTAAAGAATGCATGATAAGAAACACACTGACTTTTATTGCCTCTGCAGTAGAGATCAAAAGGGGGCGGGACGACAGCCCCACCTGCTAGATGATTCCAGCAAGAAGAGAAATCTCCATTAGACAAAGCTTAAAGAAGAGAATGACCTGGGAGTCATTCCCATTTTTGCCCAGGTGCCCCCAGCCGACCTCAACCGAGGCCAGCCAGGAGCACGCACAGGGACGATGATGACGCTATCAGTCCTATGTACTGGCTGCCTCCACCAAGGAAGGAGCGAGAAGGACAGGGGAGATGTCTGTTGTGATAGCACTTGCAGCACCCAGGATCGGTCTGCCATAGCACAGTACATACGGTGACAGTGACGAAAAGTCGATGAAATGATTTTTTTTCCCTTAAGCTTTCAACGGAGATGGGGGGGGGGTGGGCGACAGACAATTACTCTGAACCACCTGACAATTTTCTTGACGTCCTTGGCGAGGCTTTGAGAGGAGCTCGCCATAGAATTCAAAAATGGACTTTCGGAACTGTGGGAACTGTGGGACTAGGTACAAGTCGTCAGTCACCCTCCCTTCATGGGCATCATTTGTTCCTTTGGCTTTCCGTGTACGCACTCCAGTCGTCCACTCCGTTAAGTTTCATGGCAGCACTGTGTTGAGTCCCCGTTGTGGGCCATCTGTCCATCATCGGCCTTGGAGATATTTTTCAAATGTTTTGGGCATTCGTCATATTGGAAGGAGTTCTGATAGAACAGATTCATCTCCCCATACAGAGATCAGATTCAGTAACTCCCGTACAGTCCATGCTGGAGCTCTTTTTTGATCCTGGACTGCATGGTCACTTGTGCTGATCAGCGCTCCACTCTGGACAAACAGGAAATGAAATTCAAAAGTTCGTGGGGCTTTTCCTGTCTACATGGCCAGTGCATCCGAGTTCAGATTGCTGTCCAGAGCAGTCACAATGGTGCACTGTGGGATAGCTCCCAGAGGCCAATACTGTCAAATTGCGGCCACACTAACCCTAATTCAAAATGGCAATACTGATTTCAGTGCTACTCCCCTTGTTGGGGTGGAGTACAGATATCAATATTAAGAGCCCTTTATATTGAAATAAAGGGCTTCGTTGTGTGGACGGGTGCAGGGCTAATTCGGTTTAATGCTGCTAAATTCGAAATAAACTTATAGTGTACACTAGGCCTATGTGTAGACAGAAAAAGAGTCTTTTCTCCACCCCAACCTGATAGCAGGAGTGGAGCAGCAGCACAGCCATTTATGGCTGTTACTACATCCCATGGGATGTAGTAAAGTCCAGTATCCTTCAACTACATGTGGTTTTGGCTAATAAATCTACAGTCATCCTCCCTGACCCACTACCAAACTCTCTGTGCTGTGGTGAAGCAATGCTCCAGTGCACAGGGCACAGCCCCCCTGCCTAGACTTTGCCTGAAAGGATGAGACTTTCTCATAAAGCTTTTATCTGTAATATTTACTGCAGGCAAGCAGGGCCGGTGCAACCATTTAGGCAACCTAGGCGGTCACCTAGGATGCTAGGATTTGGAGGGCGGCATTTTCTTCGGCAGTGACCACGGCGGCCGGATCTTCGGCGCCCTGGTCGCCACTGGCATTTAGGCGGAGGGAGCTGGGGCAGAGGAGCGCGGGGAGGGCTGCCTGCAGCAAGTAAAGGGAAGGGGGCGGTACGCAGGGGAACTCCCCACCCCGGCTCACCCCTGCCCCGCCTCCTCCCTGAACACGCCATGGCTGTTTCACTTCTCCCGCCTCCCAGGCTTGCGGTGCCTAAGCTGATTGGCACCACAAGCCTGGGAGGCAGGAGAAGTGAAGCAGCAAGGGCATGCTCAGGGAGAAGGCAGGGCAGGGGTGAGTTGCTTCACTTCTCCTGCCTCCCAGGCTTGCGGTGCCAATCAGCTTAGATGCCACAAGCCTGGGAGGTGGGAGAAGTGAAGCAGCAAGGGCATGCTCAGGGAGGAGGCGGGACAGGGGTGAGCTGCTTCACTTCTCCCGCCTCCCAGGCTTGCGGTGCCAATCAGCTTAGGTACCACAAGCCTGGAGGCGAGAGAAGTGAAGCAGCGATGGCATGCTCATGCTCGTGCGTGGAGCAGGGGTGAGCTGGGACGGGGGGGTGCCTCAGGGCAGAGGGTGGGGGAAGGGGAGCTGCCACAGGGATGCGCCTCAGGTCAGAGGAGGGGAGCTGCCATGAGGGGGGCGCCTCGGGGTGGGGGAGGGCGCAAGGTGGAAGTTTCACCTAAGGTGTGAAACATCCTTGCACCAGCCCTGCAGGCAAGGCTATCTGAACCTTCCACTAAAGCCAGCTACATCAACCCAAAGGGGAAAGAGTTTACAAATACTTTAATTACAAGCATTTTTTCTCTCTCTCAGCTACTGATGTCCAGGTAGTAAAGACATTCTCTCCAGTAGAGACAATCCTACCAAAACCAAAAAATTGCGTAACAAAACCATACCTGATTAATTTATAAATACCTTCTCCCTCATTCCACTTTAATACGGTTCTCTCAGCTTAAGTTACGTTTTGAGGCTTTTCTAGCAACACCACACAGGGGATGTGGCCTGTAAATAAGGAACCATTGCATCAAGTCAGATACAAATGCATCAAGTCAGATACAAATGCTTGCCTGAAGAGCCAGGGATTTGTGAGATCCCATGTTATAGATCAGCAGGCAGAATAAATTGACCTGAAAGCAGACAGTACACAAGTAGTTAAACTAGGGGCTCACACAGTAGTTGCAGGTATTTTATTGCTCATTATGATCCCCAAAATCACAGGCTGCTCATAACAAAATAGCAAAAGAACATTTTATTAGCCCTAGCCTCTGATTCTGTGTACTTGAGTCCATAACAATATTCTTGTCACAAAGGCAGAAAACAAGAATGATACATAAAACAGAGCAGAACGACAGATATGGAAGAGGAAGGTCAGCATGATCTTTGTTTCATTCTGAAAAAAACAAGCAAGGGAAGTAATCGTCTCAGCCGTCAGACCAAAACGCTCTGTACTTTGTTGTTGGGAACCTGAAAGGAAGATTTGGAATCTCAGGGTGTTGGGCAGAGTTTAGGATATTACAGCCAGTTGGAGGTGGATTAAGATTTATTGGCGCCCGGGGCACAAAGAACATTTGGGCACCTCACATTCTCCTCACCATAAGGCCCCCACCCCTACTCCCAGCCAGAAGCCGAAGCTGGGCCATGGCAAGAGCCACCCAGAGAGTGCAGGCTGCTGTGGAGACCCCTGTGGACCTTCCACTTGCCCTGGGCGGGGGCTCAGGATATCTGAGAGCAGCCCCAGGCCCATGTCCCTGCCCCCCGCGCCTGCTCTCAGGCCCTCACCCAGGGTAGGTAGAGGGTCTGGGGCTCCCCACAGCAGCTCAGGCTCCCTATGCGGCTTTTACAATGGCCCGGCTCCAGTATCCACCCAGGCCACGGGGTGGGGCCTCAGAGGGAAGAGGAGAAGCAGCACAGTTCTGGTCCCAGTGGGCCCCTCTTCTTGATCGGGGCTCCTAGGTGTGGGCCCCATGGGCCTGTGCATTAATCCTCCACTGCATCTAGTCCTTTAATCAAGCTATTCTTGTACAGAGGAACACTGGAAGTTGCTTACATGAAGGGAACTCCATTGAAGCCAATGGGGGTGCATGAGCTACAGCGAGATCAGATTTTTGGCTCAGTATCACAATCTCATGTTATACACCCAGAGAAAATCATAGCATTTTACCCTGTGACTAGTATTTCTTAATTTAATTCCTAATTTCACATTTTAACTATCCTTTGCTTCTCACTCTGAAATTTTACTTACTTAATATTCTGCCTTTAACTGTCTAACTATATGTCCTTGCAGTCAACGTAAACAAGGAATGTCATGTTAATGTCAAATGGCTTCTTTAAATATAAAATACACACAAAGTTCAATTTAAAATAGTTTATAATCTTTGGAACATCTGCAAGGTTACATTATATGCAATTTATTCTTGTCTAGTTAAGGTCAGTAGCTTTTTATGCAGACTGCTAAATACAGTGAATGGTTACCATAGTTACAGCTGAATTTGAAAATTAACTTTATTTTATTATAATTCCAGCCTCTTACTGCAATTCTTCTTGCTCTGGTACAGTTAAAAATACATATCTATGTAATTAACTGCATTTGGCTAGATAATGGCTTAAAGACATTTTTAGGTCAGGAAATGCAAGAAGGTAGCTGCCAACTACTGTGAGCAGTACTACAATATATTGTATTCCTGCTTTTCTGGTTTAAATTGAGTAGCTTAATATGTCATAAATACATATATATACATACCATAAAATAAATAGATTAAGTTACACATTTTCCAGATTTATTTTAACAAATACGTATTGCCTGCATGTAATTGCATTATATTAGCGTTTATTTTCACTAAGGGTCTGATCCAAAGGCCACTGAAGTTAACAGGAGATTCTTTCCACTGATTTCAGTGAGATTTGGATCAGGTCCTAAAATAGAATGTAGCAAGAAATAAGAGTGTATGACTTTACATAATATATACAGCAAAACAAATTCCTGTTCCTTTGGATGGAAAAATAACATTCATATCCTCGTCTCAAAATGACATCTCCATGAACTTTTCTATAGTTGTGAATAATTGATAATAATCCAGGACCACATGTCATAGTGACAATAAATTGAGCCACCAGTGATAATGTCATTAACTTCAGGGCTTTTAGTGTATCTGGATCTATTAACTTCATGAGGAAACAGAAGCCTAATCCATAGCCACATAAGAAATCACAATCATTAGTCAGCTTCCTCCATATGGCCTAGAGATTAGAAGTTTTGACCTTAGGCTGCAGAAACACAGGTTGCTACTTAGTGCATTAAAGAATTTTGGTCCCTGAGTGAGAACAAACATGAACAGCAGTAATATCTTCCATCCAATAGAGGGCTGTGGGACACATGCAGAAGCCAGTGCATTACTCTGGGAGGGCATGTAAGATTTTTTCCTCTCTTTGTAAATGTTTTGCTTGGATTTTTCTGATGCAAAAGGATTGCACAAATTACATTAGACTATTAATTAACTGACTATTTGGCACAAACCCACATAAAGTAACACTAGCAAATACAGTTAACTTTGAAGGCTCCCAAAAGGATGGATTTATATTGTTACACACAGTTCTGGTATAACATTAAGAAATCCTACAACTATCACACTTTAAATATTAAAATTAAGCTTTAAAAAGTAAAAAAATATAAATGAGTAATAAAGGACTCTGATAATATTAAATAAATTAATTTAATACATATTTAATTAATTTGCAACCCATGTACTGTGATGGCATATACTTCACAGCAAAATAGAAATGCTGTTGTTCAACTATCCCTATTCTAGGCTTCTTTCCAACCTGAGTCTGAGTCATCTGATGAGTCATATAAGTAAAATGCGCAGGAATTCTGCCACAGAGGAAGAGCACATTTCCCCAATTACTCATAAGTAAAATATTTTTGGAGCAGAGCCTGGTGTGTGTTAGGAATATAAAGGATGTTTCTGTTAAAAAAAAAAAAAAAAAAAAGTATCATTGCTTCAGCTGCCATTGAATTCTTTCAAAAAGCACGCAGCCCAGATTTCCTTTTTAAATCACTTTTCATGGCTCTGTAGGAAACAGAGTACAATATTGTCAATTTCAGGATCAATAGAAAATGACTGTTTACTCTTTCATCTCTGCATCATATTTAAAATCTATAGCCTGAGGACAAATTGGACCTGCACACTTGTCTGAAATGCGGGCTGTAGAAAGCTTATGGGTTTTAGAATCTTGAAGATGTACTTAGAAGATAAGAATTTTGAAGAAAGAAAAACATCCCTAGCTCAATTAAAGTTTCTATTGTTGTACAAAATAATATGTTGAATTCAAACTCTAGCAGCACTCTGATGTGTGGTCAGATTTTGTATACTAGCTAAAAGCCTGGTGAGGGTCAGGGAAAAACAATGCTGGGGGAAAATCACAGCTCTTCAAATAGTGCAGGACACCTTCTGCCCTCAGACATTCTTGAACAACTCTCACTGACTCCCATGACATCTGCGGTTTGAGCAACTCAGAGATCAGAACTTGGGCTCTCAGCAAACACTGCAGAGGTAGAAGTTCAAAGAAAAAGGGATAAAAGTTGATCACTGTTGTATCTTTGGGTTCGATTAACCACGTGTAAATCAACACAGAACCAATTATGGAACAGAATAGTCTCCAAATCAAAGTATTTTCCCCTAGTATATTACATCATAACCTCTAGTATTTACAAACATTACTGCTTGTTAGGGAAAACAGTAGCATTACAATTAGGCTATGAAAAATGAATGAATCTCTGCATAAAGAGCACTTCTGATAGGCTCACTGATAACCTTGTAGCAGGGTCTCTACCACAGTTGCCAACATTCACGTGGTAAATAAGCACCTCAACTTTCACAATAAGCCAAAAATCAAGCTAATCCCATTTCAAAACAAGGCCAAAAACAGGCCAATCCCTGAGAACCCCAACACTCTATGTGACTAGATCCCCCCAGCATGCAGTCTGGGACCCTGTGCACCCGACTCTCTCTCCATTTTACCCCTACTTGCCCCCCCCCCGCCCTTGCTCCTGCTCGCTGGGAGCCAATAAAAAAAGAAGCAACAAGTTACAAGCCAAACAAGCTACAAGCCAAAAATTAGCCAACAAGCAATTCACAAGCAAATTAAGCCAAAAACAAGCCCAATTTCTGTGTTTTTTTCCCATAGGTTTGGCATGTCTAGTCTCTACTCAACACTGGGATGCTTCCTTTGATTGTGTCTGGGGAAAAGCCCTTCCCAGTCTGAGGGCTGGTCTACACTAGAGGCGGGTATCAATCTAAGATACGCAACTTCAGCTACGTGAATAGCGTAGCTGAAGTCGAAGTATCTTAAATCGATTTACCTCGGTTCCTCACGGTGCAGGATCAATGTCTGCAGCTCCCCATGTTGGCTCCGCTACTGCCGCTTGCTCCAGTGGAGTTCCGGAGTCGAAGGGAGCACGTTCGGGGAGCGATATATCGCGTCTAGATGAGACGCGATATATCGACCCCCGAAAAATCGTTCGCTACCCGCCATACAGCGGGTAGTCTGGACGTACCCTGACATCCTTTCCTGTCCCTCATTCATGCTTTGGCCCCCTCTTACACTCCAGAAGTTGTGGAGGCCCTCCAGCCAGTAAATCACATGATGTACATTTTTTTTGCCTTAAGATGTTTGAATTGCTCAAAACGCTTTTCTCTTTATCAAAGCCCTTACCTATTCATAAAAGTGGGTCAGTTGTTTCTTCCACCTTACAGAGCACACATAGTCCATCTTTGTGTCTATTTATTCAAAAAAGATTTGTATTTAAGCCACAATGGCCAGTTACTACCAACAAAAGCACTGCACTAGTCCTATCCAGACTCTGAAGTATGTCATAGTCCTCAACTCTAAGGGACAATTCAAAAAATTCCATTTTTTCCCATTAATCCAATTTTTTCCCCCATTCCTCATTTCAATTTTTCTGTAGTAGGCTTTTGAATTCCTGTTTACTGAAGAGTATTTCTTGCAGACTTTTTAGCTGCTTTGCCCACCATTTCATTCCCTGTTATCTGAGTATGTGCTGGGATCCAATTAATGCTGCATGTATGCCTATCTTTACTAACTCTGTTATTAGAAATACAATTTTATTGATTAAATCACCTCTACGTGCTGAGACACCCTTTTTTATTGCCATAAGGCCAGAGCTGGAATGTGAAACAGTGACCACTTCTGCTGGGCATAAATCCCAGATCCAATTCCGTGCTAGCATTAATGCTGCTAGTTCGGCTGTCATGACACCTACATAGTCAAATATTGTTTTAGATGTACTAATTCCAAATGTTGGTATATGATATAGCCTCTCTATTCTTCCACTTTTTTCTTTTTTACCGGTATGTATTTGACAAAATTGACTCCACTTTTCATCTATTCATCACTTCATTTTTAATACCTATCTCTTTTTTACCCATAAGTTTATAAAATAAATCTAAATCCACATTTGCACATACGACTTTCCATTCATCATTAATTTTCCCATCACTGAAAGTTTTGACTTTGTTCAGCTTTCCCTCATCTTTCAACTCCTGCATCCACACTTTAACTCAAATGGCATCTGGAGTTCTAATGTCATGTGCTATTGTTCACCTATCAAATTCCCAACAATCCTCATAAATTTGTTTGGTACTTTCATCATTGCAGTTCCCATTACCTTTAGCCCAAAAAGTTAGATCCAGTAGTTTCATTTGTAGTGTAACTGGCATTTCACTAGAAGCTATCTGTAATGCATATATAAATGTAATAAATGTGCTGTACACAATTCCTAATGCTTAATTCTAATTTTTTACATGCTGATTTTGATGCCAACCCAAAAGTTTGGCAGCCATAGTCAATAACTGGTCTGACTGAGCAGGGCCAGCTCTAGCCATTTCGCCGCCCAAAGCACGGAGGCACGCCGCGGGGGGCGCTCTGCCGCTCGCCAGTCCCGCCGCTCCGGTGGACCTCCCGCAGGCCTGCCTGCGGATGCTCCACCGGAGCGGCGGGACCAGCGGACCCTCCGCAGGCACACCTGCAGGAGGTCCACCGAAGCCGTGGGACCGGTGACCGGAAGAGCACCCCCCGCAGCGTGCCGCCCCAAGCACGTGGTTGGCACGCTGGGGCCTGGAGCCGGCCCGGTGATTGAGGCTTTGTAGACCATCAGCCCTGTTTTCTTATCTGCTCCCCAATTAGTCCCAGCAAGACTTTTAAGCAGGTTAATCCTTCCTGTACATTTATAATTAACATAGTTTATATAATCTCTCCAAAGTAATTTAGCATCAAATATTACCTCTTAGAGTTTGAACCTTTTAACTACACCTCTACCCTGATATAAGGTGACCTGATATAATGTAGTAGAGCTCTGACACGCTGCTCTGAGCAGCGTGTTAAGCGTGCCAGGCCGGGACTGACGGGTTCAATAAGGGACAGAGGATCTCGCGGGGGCGGTCAGGGGCAGGAGCTGTGGGGGGGCACTTTTGGGTGCCCTGCAATCCCAGAGTGACCCGGGAGATTAGCGGGGGGCGGGGAGCAGCCTGCTCTGCTTCTCTCACCCCGGCTCCACACGTGTAGCTCGGGAGAGGGGCGTTGGGGGAAGGGATCCTCCGGCACTCACCAGCAGCGGCGGAAGCAGAGCAGCCCAGCCCCAGCTTGCTTCGCTTCCCACCACTGGTGAGTGTGGAGGGGTCCTTTCCCCAACCTCTCTGCACTCACTGGCAGCGGAAAGCGGAGCAGCCCACTCCTAGCCAGCCCCACTCCACCAGCTCCCAGTCATGGCGCTGCTGCCCGCTGCAGGTGAGTGCAGGACCTTTCTCCAGCTGCCCCCCAGCGACACGGCTGGGGCCAGGGCAAGGAAAGCGGAGTAGGCTGTGGCTGCGTCATTCCGCTTCCCACTGCAGGTGAGTGCAGGAGCGCATCCTTTCCCCAATTTCCCCGCACTCACCAATGGCGGGAAGCGCCGGGGCTGGGAGCTGGCGGAGTGCAGTGGACTGAGGCCGGACTGCTCCACTTCACGGGGTAGTAGGGGGGATGGATAGGGGTCGGAGCAGTCAGGGGATGGGTGGTTGCGTAGGGGGTGGGGTCCTGGGGGTGATTAGGGATGGGGGTCCCTGGAGGGGGCGGTCAGGGAACAAAGAACAGGGGGCAAAGCAAGTTTGATATAAACACAGTGAGATTTTTTGCGCCCCAGGACTGCGTTATATTGGGGTAGAGGCGTATATGTATTTGTTCTCCATACACATACAGTTCACCTTCCTTTGCCTCATATTAAATGAGGATATTGATATAATAGGCATCATAGAAACTTGGTGGAATAAGGATAATCAATGGGACACAGTAATACCAGGGTACAAAATATGTCGAAAGGACAGAACAGGTCATGCTGGCGAGGGAGTGGCACTATATATGAAAGGGCAGGTCTACACTATGGGACTAAGTCGACCTAAGTCACGCAACTCCAGCTACGTGAATAACGTAGTTGAGGGGAACGTCACACGTGGATCCAGTGGATATAGTGTTCTAGATTTTCAGAAAGCCTTTGACAAGGCCCCTCACCAAAGACTCTTAAGCTAAGTAAGCTATCATGGGATAAGAGGGAAGGTCCTCTCATGGATCAGTAACTGGTTAAAAGATAGGAAACAAAGGACAGGAATAAATGGTCAGTTTTCAGAATGGAGAGAGGTAAATAATGGTGGTGGTGTCCCCTAGGGGTCTGTACTAGGACCAGTACTTATTTAACATATTCATACGTGATCTGGAAAAAGGGCTAAACAGTGAGATGGCAAAATTTGCAGATGATACAAAGCTACTCAAGATAGTTAAGTCCAAAGCAGACTGTGAAGAGCTACAAAGGGATCTCATAAAACTAGATGATTGAACAACAAAATGGAAGATGAAATTCAATGTTGATAAATGCAAAGTAATGCACATGGGAAAATAATCTCAACTACACATATAAAATGATGGGGTCTAAATTGGCTGTTATCACTCAAGAGAGATCTTGGAGTCACTGTGGATAGTTCTCTGAAAACATCCACTCAATGTGCAGCAGCAGTCAAAAAGGCTAACAATTTTGGGAATCATTAAGAAAGCGATAGATAGTAAGACAGAAAATATCATATTGCCTCTATATAAATCCATGGTATGACCACATCTTGAATACTGCATGCAGTTGTGGTCACCACATCCCAAAAAAGATATATTGGAACCGGAAAAGGTTCAGAAAAGAGCAACAAGAATGATTATGGGTATGGAACAGCTTCTGTATGAAGAGAGATCAGTAAGCCTGCGACTTTTCAGCTTGGAAAAGAGATGACTAAGGAGGGAGATGATAGAGGTCTATAAAATCATGACTGGTGTGGAGAAAGAAAATAAGGAAGGGTTATTTACTCCTTCTCATAACTCAAGAACTAGGCATCACCAAATGAAATTAATAGGTAGCAGGTTTAAAACAAAAAAAAGGAAGTATTTCTTCACATAACACACAGTCAACTGTGGAACTCTTTGCCAGAGGATGTTGTAAAGGCTGAGACTATAAGAGGGTTCAAAAAAGAGCTAGATAAATTAATGGAGGATAGGTCCATCAATGGCTGTTAGTCAGGATAGACAGGTATGGTGTCCCTAGCCTCTGTTTGCCATAAATTGGGAATGAGCAACAGGGATGGATCACTTGATGATTACCTGTTCTGCTCAGTCCCTCTGAGGCACCTGGTATTGGCCTCTGTCGGCAGGCAGAATACTGGACTAGATGGACCTTTGGTCTGACCCAGTATAGCCGTCCTTATGTCTTTATGTTTGTAACTTTCCTTCTCCTTTGGCAGTGGAGTTGTGGCAATGGAGAACTTGGAAACCCATGCATGTCGCCAGTCAGAGGTCTCTAAACGCTTTGTTGAGTCTCTTTTCTGCCACCTCAGTATTCCTTCTCCTAATTTATATAGCACAATCGTCTGTGAAGAGAGTGACATCTACCCTTACACTTATTTGTTTTGGAAGACCATTTACCATAATACAACCCTACCTCGATACAATGCTGTCCTTGGGCACCAAAAAATCTCACTATGTTATAGGTGAAACTGTGTTATACTGAACTTGCTTTGATCCACCGGAGTGCGCAGCCCTGCCCCCCCAGAATGCTGCTTTACCGTGTTACATCCGAATTCATGTTATACCAGGTGGCATTATATTGAGGTAGCAGTGTATTAAATAAGGTTTGGCTGATAAAAATGGTACGCCACAGAGAAGTGTTAATATTATACATATTTGACATATTTCTCATCTCTGACCTGTGTGTTGCTTTTGCTCAAAAATTCTGTAATCCCTACATACATTCTTCCCCTTATGCTTCGTGCACCTATTTTGTACAATAAGCCTTCCCTCCATGGCATGGCATACACCTTTTCAATATCTGGGGAAACAGCTGTCATGAAACCCTTGTTTCTCATACCTTTTTGTATTTCAGTCTCTAATTTAGCAGTGTAATCAATGATGCATCTTCCTCTCCTAAAACCACTCTGCACCTTATCTGTAAAACCATTGTTTTCCAAATAGAAAACTAATTTTCATTCACCCTTCTGTCCATAATTTTACCCAGATAGGATGTAAGGGCAATTGGTCTATAGGCATCCACTTTTGTGGATAGTTTTCCTGGTTTTCATATTGGAATTACTAGTGCATGTTTCCACCCAACCAGTATCACTCCTTTTTCCAATATGGTGTTAAATAATTACAAGATAACATAATGTTTATGTATCCCTCTGAAAGCAGTTTAAGGGTTATATATATTATCTTTACTTGGGATGTATTCTTGCTGATATCAAAAGCTTTCTCAAGTTCTCACATATAAAACCATTCATTCAGTATAGCATCTTCATGTTTACCCCAACTCCATAATAGATCATGATTCTCTTCAGTGAACTGTTTTTTAATCTGGAGGAAAACTTCACTTTGGTTTTCATCATTCTCACCCCTTGGAAAGTTTCTGCTAAAACTTCTGCTTTCTCACAATCAGAATTCTTGTCAACTCTCTGAAATGGGCCACTCTCATTATCACTTCAAAAGTTATTTTTCCTCCCTTGGTATCCTGCTGTTAATTAAATTGTCTCATTAGACTGACCTCACACTTGATAAGGCAACTCACATCTGTTCATGTGTTATACCTGCCCCTGTATTTTCCATTGCATGCATCCGATGAAGGGGTTTTAGCCCACGAAAGCTTATGCCCAAATAATTTTGTTAATCTCTAAGGTGCCACAAGGACTCCTCATTGTTGTAGCTTATGAGTTACCTGTGACCAAAGATTGCCTTGTGGGATTGCCATTACCTCGGTCAGAAAGACAAATCAAATCCAAGCCATGGGAATTGTTCCTGTCTCTCCCGCTAATAAACTACGACCCAAGAGTGAGACTTCTAATCAGACTGTGATCTGTGGATAAGCAGAATCACAGGTAAGTAATACTCCCTCTTCCCTGCCCCAAACCCAACACTTTAGAGGGTCAGACCTCCCATTCTTTGCCTTTGGACACATAAGAGAGAGGATATAGGCCTGTATATCTCCCCAGCAGTATCTACATTGTTTACCAACAACAAAAAAATCCCACGTTTTTACTTCTGTCAGCACTGCAGCAGAGACAATATAGCTGAGGAAGAAAAAGCAGGTACCATCAGAAAAATTGTCAGCTAAGCACTGATTGCAGGATCCTTTTGTTGATGATGTTTGGCAATAAGATATGAAGCAAAATGGAAAAACAAGTTGCATACTTACACTTTGCTGAGACTATAGTTAGAAAAATCTTACTTTAACTTAAGTGATGAAATAGTTATAGACACCAAAGCATTTACAGAGTTACATTTCTGACCATAATTAACATTTTAATTGCCTCGCTTTTATTTACTCTAAAATGCTTTAGTTTTTAACAGATGTGTGTAAATTAGATGTACCCTTAATTCCATTTATCATAAATAATAACCTCCATATATATATTAATGGTAGGAAGTAGTTGGCATTGCAATGATTTGTCTGTAACTCTATATAGGAGTATGTCAGTAACAAACATTGAGATTATTAGAAAATAAAAATGGATTTTAATTAATTTTGGCACAATATTTTCTATATCAACAATGGCTGTAACACCATTTTGTTCCTTTTACAGCTTCAAAAAAATATTGACGCAGGGGGAGAAATGATACTGCAATGTAATTACAGGCACTTTAAAAGAATACAAGGATAAGACAAATAAATACAGTACAGAGACTGAAAATCACACAAACAACAAACTCATCAAGGCTACAGATATGATACAGTAACAGATATTTGATGTCATTAGTTTCTGGGGAAGAATTGGGGACAGTCTGTACATTTACAGTTCTGGTTTTAGGTTTCAATATCTGCTAAATTTTTTTAAATCAAATGTTGTTCTATGACTTGCCACAGAGATACAGCCGTGTAATATTTCACTTTTAATATTGCTCTCTCATATCAGGTCCTATTTCCAAACTTGATTATTTAGGGCTCCCTTTTGCTTTTATTAAATAATTCAATAATAAAAGACTAGCTTTTGCTAAATGTTAAATAATTAAATAAATGCAAATATGTTACAATGAACAAGAGACCAAAAATATAAAAATATATTTAAGGTTAATTTGTCAAATAAAATGTACAGTTGAGAAAAGGTTCTACTTCCTCTATGCACACAAAGGGGAAGATTTTCAGAGGCACAAACAGAAGCTAAATGCCAAACTCCCATTGACTTTCTGTCATATTAATTTTGTGTCTGATATGTCATCTGTTGAGGAGTCTCTTGCATTACAAGGGTGGCGGACTTGGTGATCTAATTTTTCTATCCAACAGCATATGATTACATTATTGTAGCTTTGTTGACACACAGTTAGCTCACATGTACCATTAGGTCAAGTTGATCAGGATGTTATGGGTCATTTTCAACCTCTGAAACTTTGCTGGATGTGAATCCTGAAATGGACCAACATGCAGGTAACGTGGGCTTGTTGAAGAATATGAGGGATTATTCTCCTCTGCTGAAAACATCTGATATAAATGAGTGCAGTCCTCCAAACAATCTGCCCAAAATAGAAACAAGGGGCTTTGCTCCTATTCTGTATTCAGCTTCATGGATGCAACTCCTCTTCACATCATTGGAAGCTGACATCCAAGAAGAAGAATTCTGGCCAAAACCTTTTGTTATATAAATCCTCATGCTATCTATCATCTATCTTCTTGTAAGGGGACGAGATTTGGCCAGTCATTTAAAAAAAATTTGAGAACAAATTTTATGGCAGGTGGAGATACAGCATTTTGGCAAAAATTCAGATACTTCAAAATATACTGTTTTGTTTTTAACCTTGGTTTTCATATAGCCACCTCACACCATGCTAGAGTTACATCACATGGGCTAAGTCATAGCTGTAGTGTAAAATTCCAGGATATTTCCTAGAAAACGACGACAAACTTCAGTAACTGTCATTTTTGCCTGCATTCCCAAACACACAAAAACCCGATTACAACAATAAAAAACCCTCCAAGGTCCTGGTGCAACTTTCCCTGAAAAACATCCATTCTGAACACAGTATGCAATCTCCAACCCATTGTCAGCATTAAAACATAAACCACATGTCTGTTAAATGAGTTCTAACTGTACTTGTAGGATATTCTTGTTGAAGAGATAAAGGTATGTGTGCTGTCCTGGGAAACTCAGGAGCAGAATGAACTGCAAACTACTTTCAGTTCCCTGTTCCCGGCACCCTAGGCTTTTTGTTTGGTCTGTCAGCTCTCATTAGGGCACTTTCCAGGGACAGCCTCTGTGGCAAATTTTTCTGTGATGCTGCTGCAACTGGAGCATTCTGCTTTGTATTTTAAAAGTCATCTAAAGCGCAAACATTCTGCACTGTTGCACAAAACAATTGCTCCTCCAGTGCCATATAAATGCCAAAAAAGCAGTTCCTGGGAACAGCCAAGGACCCCTGGAGATTGCTGCTGATAGAACAGAGCAGGAAGCTTGGCTTGGCAGGTGCAGGGGAAGATGAAGTTAAGACGCCTGTTTTTAAAGTGTTTGCATTGAAAATGCTCATCCAACCATTTCAATTTAGGGTGACATTCTGAATAGAAGAAAAAGGAAAATAAAAATAACACACAATGATTAAAAATCCCTAATGATATGTCCCAGGGTGAACAGGGTATAAATAACAGCAGCAAGAAAGGGTGTTCTAAGAAATAGCATCCAAGTGCTATTGAGTAACATGAAGATTCAAACAAACAGCCTGAGTCCATGCAGACAGCTGCCTTCCAAAGGGCTTGTGCTTTAGAAGTAGGATGACCACATGTCCCTAAAAACCAGAAGATGCTCTATTTTCAGGACCCATCCTGGTGGTTTTACAGAAAAACTTTTTTGTCCATTTTTTTGAAAACTCTTGCCAACTTTGACTAGTGGAACAGCCAGCAATGACAACAGATGGGCTGAGTGCGTATATATATATATATATATATGGATCTCAAGGAGCGCATCCAATCAGGCCTGTCAAATGTCCTGCTCTGCCATCCCCACACCACCACCCTGAACAGACTAACAGTAACCTCACTGGTGACACAGAGCACTTGGACTCCTCAGCAAACACTGCCACCTGTGCTGCCCTCTCCAGCTCTCTGATTTAATTCACCCACTATACATTTTGGCAATCTGGGCTCCTTATCACACAGTCAGCATAGCACAGACCAAGCCACAGTGCTGGCTCAATTTGGAGAACCCCCAATAAATCACAAATACCGTGTGTCAATTTTTCATTTAAGAATGTTAAAGAGTGGGTGAAACAGCATATTTCCTTGTGCACAGCAAAAGCACTACCCTTTCAGCCTTAGTAACATAATTCTGAGGTTATGGGTTTAAGCAGGAATCACCAAATTGAGGTAGGCTGGAACACAGGAAAGCTGTGATAGTATGGGCATTTACCCTCCAGTGCAACAGCACCAACTCCTTGTGACTGGGGAGTTTAGGGGGTTACCCAATCAGAACTTTAAAATCTATTGGGATTTTCTGAATGCATCTAACTGGGAAGTTAGGAATTGTCTCTCCAAGTTTCTGAAAAGAAATTGAAACTTTTATATGAGGAAACCTATTAGACAATATTTTTAAAGTCAACACTGTTCCAAGACTAAATAAGCAAGAGAAAAGCTATTTTAAAATGTCCCTGTTTCAGTCTTGACCAGATTAAAACTTTCAATACTCATTTACATGCTAAAGAAAAATTATATTTTATAAATACATTGTTTAATCAGGGGCATTCATAACTGCCCCACTAAATAATTAATCTAACATGTTCTTTCTGGAGCAAACATTTTCATAGTCTGTGCCTCTAGATAGAAATGGGAATTAAATAATTGATGAGGCTTCAACATGTGCTTTTGTGGATTCTTCAGATATGTACATTCTCTGCAGCAGTCAGCTGGTGTCCAAATTAACTAGTAGGCTTGAAGGTAGCCAGTGCCCCTCACCTCAGCTTCCTACACTGCTGTAATATGTTCATAGTGAAAAACAGGACACTGCCTCCAGTGGTGTGACAGAGAAGCATTTTGGGCAGGATGGAAATTGAGAAGGAATCCTCTCTATTCCCTTCCCACTCTGGGAAAGAAAATCTGGGAATTGCACAGTAAAGGGCAAGGGGGGAACTATAGTGCCAACACGGAAGTAGCTTGGACAGAGCCATACTTTTCAGAAAAAAATTATGAACATTTACAAAAAAAAATGTAAAACTCCATGTGATTCTTTGTAGCCATTGGTCACATTGACCCAGCTTGCCAGAGGAGTAACACATACAACACAATTCAGGAGGATTATTTTTAAAGCAGAAAACCTCAAGGACCACCTGATGGTCACCATATTTGTTTACAAAAGCAGTTCAGAGATGCCTGAGAGACATATTGAGCCAAACTCACCCCTGGTTACATAAGCCTTACGGCCAGAAGTTCCAGAGAGCTCTCTAACCTTTCTATGGGAAAAAGGGGAAAGTGCTGCCATTGAGAGCTTCAATTACATAGGCTACCTACCCACAATGCCTCTAGTGACACCTTGTGAGTCATCATAAATAGACCTGAACTTGAATTTTGGAGGGTAGGGGACTCCCAGAAGGGCTCAGAGGAGAAAGATCTCAATATGAAGTGGCCAAGGTTCAGCTCAAGGGTCCTAAAACATGATCTTGGTTCCTGTCATGTAGGACAGCTTCAGCAAGGCCCTGCCTACCCTGCACCTGAATAACTAATCTGGTTTAGGGGGTGGGACCTCTAGGTATTACCACAGAAATTCTCCAGTCTCCATTTTGCCTTCCTAAATCTTTATTCTGAATAAACAAAAGTCACTCCACTCTCAGATGGATGCTGCAGACCTTGAGCATGCTCAGTACAAAGGTAGGGTGAAAAATTCAGTCAATTGGCAGGAAGTACAGAATTTCTAAGATGGCATCTTTGCAAAAAGCCGTGTGTGTGTGTAGGGGTTGGTAGAGTTATAACTCTGAAGGAAACAGCAACAGTGAGCATGTGCAAAAACATGTTCAGGCAAAAACCTGACAGCAAGTAGCAGTATATAAAGCCAGATACTTAGAGCAGAGCAGTCAGTTGGCGGAGAGAGAAAAAGAAGATTTAGTCAGGAAGTCTGCATCTGAGAAGGAAAGAGCCATGCAGGAAGAGCCAGGAAGCCAGCCAGAGAAGCCAAAGAAAAATTGCTATAGAGAGAGAGAAAAGAAAGCTGGAGTGGAGCAGAGCTAAATGAACAGCAACCACAGTGATTTTTTAAAATGAAGCAGCAATAGATTTATGTCATATAGTGTAGTGCAGGATAGCATATAGAGTGAGTATGTATGTGTGCTGATAAGAATGCATAAAATTCTATTAATTGCAACATACCTATGTAAACTTCATAGCAATTTAAGATCTGCTGTCAGCAATTTGTTGCAACTGGCCAATTGCAATAAATTGCTTCGCTTAGAATCATTTAAAGTATATGCTATTGTAGTTTAAATGCTCTTTAACTTGCGATAAGGGATTTGTGTCTCAGATTTTGTGCTTTATTTAGGATTTTTAGGTACATTGTATTAGGGATTATTAGTTACCTCAATACAAAGATTATTTTGGTTTTGGAAAGAATACTGCCTGTGTCAAGTGTTTCCTTAACAACCTCAGGAACTTTTACCTCAGGAAGAACAGACTAAGGGCACAGCAGACAGGTTATTATAGCAGCACCCCAAAATCCATTTTCTGGGGTAACACCTTCGCCAAGATTCTCCAGCTCCTTAACACACCAGACAGGAAATTTGCACAATATGATATCAACAGAGCATATATTAAATGGAGTAAGAACTGCATAAATGGCAGATCTCAAAAAGTAGGTGTCAATGGGGAATCATGATTAAACAATGTGTTTCTAGTGCTGTTCCACAGGGATTGATACTAGGCCTGATGCTAGTCAGCATTTTCATCAATGATCGGAAAGTAAATATAAAATCACAGTTGATCAAATATGTGGAACAGTGTCCCCTAGCCTGCAAGCAGAACCAGGAAAACCCTTGTTATTCAAAGTAATAGCTTGTTCTTCTTCAAGTGCTTGCTCTATCAATTCCAGTTAGGTGTGTGCGTGTGCATGGCTGTCGGAAACTTTTCCCTAGCAGTACCAGTTGGGCTGGCTGTGGAGCCCCCTGGAGTGGCAACGGTATGGTGCTATATATATGACCCTGCTGGCCCGACCCCCCTTCAGTTCCTTTTTACCGCCAGTGACGGTTCTTGGAACATGGTCTCTTGCTCACAAGTGTCCCACTAATCCCTAGCTCTTCTGCTAATCTCTGTATATAGTTACTCATTGTTAGTTAATAGTTCTTAGTTGTTAACTGTAGTCTTTAGCAGTTGGAGGGGGCTTCCCCTCCAACATTCACCCCGCAGGGCCTTGGGGCATGCTGTCTCAGGGCTTCAAAGCCTGTAGTTCCTGCGCTTAGCCTATGCCCATTGGCAAACTCCATGAGTCCTGACTCCGGTGTCTGGAAGAAGCCCATCAATTGGACAAATGCAAGATCTGCAAGGCTTTCAAGCCTCACACCAGGAAAGAGAAGGACATTCACCTAAAGCAACTCCTTATGGAGTCAGCCCTCCGTCCAGAGCAGGACCTGGCCCCAAGCGCCTCTGTATGGAGTGCACCTCCTGCAGTGCCGAGAAAGGATTTGGCATACCAACCCAGGAGCCGACGGTCCCCTGGGCCCAGAAGCGCTTTCCTCAGCACCGCTCTCATTCACCAGCTGCCCGTATGAAACAGGCCAAAGGGAAGTCCCCCCAGTGGCCTGCTACAGCCACTGCACCCCCGGAAGAGGATGGTGGAGGGAATGAGCCTATGGCCGACAGACCCTTAGGCCGGACACAATCATTGCGTGCTCATCTCCCCAGGAAGCCCCGCTCTCCTGGACTCACTGTGGCTCCATGTGGGGGAAGTTTTGATGCCTTTTACCCTGGACACCTTCGAAGCCCCTAGGGGGCTCTCACTGAGATGACAGCACCTAAGCCTCCAACAATGAGGAATAAGCCTCTACTCCCTCAAGGCACAGCACCATCCAGAGGTAAGCCTGCCATGTTTGGCCCATCTGTCTCCATACCCGGATCTCTGCACCACTCCAAGTCCCGGTGCCGCACTTATGCCCCATGCCAGTCTGGCTAGCGGCAACGGTCTGACTCGTGGCACTGGTCTTGCAGCCCTGACCCTTGGAACCGCTCCCACTTGAGGTAGTCATTGGTGGATAGGTCATGGTCCCACTTGAGGTCCAGGTCCTGATCTGTGACCTTGCAGCACTGTTCTTAGTACCCGCCTCAGCCTGCACCCTGCTCACCTTGTAGGTGTCACTCAACAGACAGGCACCGCTCTATACAGTGGTACTGCTCTACATCACGGCACCACAACCCATCACGGCACCGTTCCACACAGCAGCACCACTCTACTCCGCAGCACCGCTCCCGCTCCCGGCATAGGCGCCAACTTTTCCCACCCCGGCCCCAACTCCACCCTTGCCCTGCCCTGCCCCCATTCCAACCCCCTCCTCAAAGTCCCTGCCCCAACTCCATCCCCTCCCTTCCCCTATTGGGCTCCTTCCCCAAATCCCCATCCTGGCCCTGCCTCTTCTCCAAGCATGCCGTGTTCCCCTTTCTCCCGTCTCCCACCCAGAGCTTGCCGCCATGAAACAGCTGGGGTGGGTATGTGGAGCGTGGAGCTGCCAATGGGTGCAGAGCACCCACCAATTTTTCCCTGTGGGTGATCCAGCCCCAGAGCATCCACAGAGTCAACGCCTATGGCTCCTGGCACCAGTCCCTGCTTCAGCACCATCCTCAATCACAACACAACTCTACATCATGGCACCGCTCCCCATGTCGTGGCACCGCTCTACTTCACAGCACTGCTCCACATCCCGCCATCACTCCCCACAGCAGCACCACCTTGCACCATGGCACTGATCAACATCGAAGCCCTGCTACTCTTCATTGCACCCATCCCATCCGTCGGAGGAGGATGCCTCTCTGGTGCAGTTTTGCACTGCTCCCCCTTGGCTGTCCCACTTGAGATTGCCCTTCCTCCGCTCAGGCAGGGCATCGGGAGCATCTGAGGCACCCAGATCAGGGCCCAGAAGCCTAAGGTAGGATGCTTTGGCACCCTAATGGCAGCCTCTGTGGCAATTCTTGACCCCTTGGGTGTACCATCAGGCCCAGGGTACCCCCCACCCCAGCATCCCACTGCCTTCCAGAGGCAACTCTCAGCTGCCCACCCCAGGACCCTCCACAAAACCCAGCCCCAGCCCCACATTCACTTGTGGAGGCTATGCCTGGTGCTCATAAGAGCCCAATCCCTGAGGATCAAGAGGCCACCACGGAACCAGTCCTGCCGGTGGCTTCCTCCTCCTCATCCCCTGATGAGGCGGTGGCAGGTACTTCAACATCTGGGCCACCACCCATGGATTACAGGGCCCTGCAGGAACCCCTCCGATGAGTAGCCCTGAATATGAACCTCCAAGTGAAGGAGGAGGTCGAACAGGAGGACCCTATAGTGGACATCCTGGCACCAGAGGGGCCCTCTAGGGTGGCCTTACCCATTATAAAAACTATTCAATCCAACGCCAAAACTATTTGGCAAATACCTGTGTCTGTTCCTCCTACAGCCAAGGGGGCTGAATGTAAATACTGTGTTCCCACTAAGGGATATGAATATCTCTTCACTCACCTTCCTGCATGCTCTCTCATGGTGGAGGCCATAAATGAAAAAGAGAAGCAAGGTCAGCAGGCCCCCGCAGTCAAATCAAGAGAGACTCTAAACAGCTTGATTTGTTTGGAAGGAAAATTTATTCCACAAGGGGTGTCTCTCTCAGCATCACTAATCAACTCACGGTCCTGAGCAGATACAACTATAACTCATGGTCCTCAATCTTAAAATTTAAAGAGCTCCTCCCCTCTGAGGCACAAGCGGAGTTGGGAGTCATTGCCGAAGAGGGTAAAGCTGTTGCCCGGACTTCCCTTCAAGGCTCCCTTGATGCCGCGGACTCGGTGGCACATACTCTGGTGTCTGGGATTGCGATGAGGTGCAGTGCCTGGCTCTAATCCTCTGCTCTTCCCCCGGAGGTCCAGCAAATCCTATGGGACCTTCCCTTTGATGGCCAGGGCCTATTTGCTGAACAAACAAATTCCAGAATACATAGCCTAAAGGACTCCTGGAACACAATAGAGTCCCTCAGCATGCATACTCCAGCGACCCAAAAGCAGCCCTTTAACCTGCAGACCACCCCGTAGGTCCAGAGAGGACTTCTCTTGTAGGAGTAGATACAATTGACGCAAGCCATCATGTCCTCCCTCTGGGCAGGACAAAGAGCAATTCAACCCCCTCTTTGGGCCCTAAGCACCCCTTTTGAATGTGTGCACGAGGACGGATTACCAGTCTGCAATGGACCGTTATCTCCTCTCCTTTCCTGGACCATTTATCCTGCTTCTACTGTGCATAGTCTCTTATTACGTCAGACCGGTGGGTGCTCCACATGGTAGAGGTGGGATAGTCTATTCAATTCTGCTCCTTCCCACCCTCCCTCTTCAGGGATCCCTCTCACAAGCAACTTCTTGTCCAGGAGGTACAGGCTCTCCTCACTCTAGGAGCGGTGGAGGAGGTCCCTCAGAAGCTCAAAGGCAAGAGTTTCTACTTTCTCGTCCTCAAAGTGAAGGGGGGCCTCAGGCCCATTCCAGACCTGTGGGAGCTCAACAAGTTCATAGTCAGCTTGAAGTTCCGCATGGTCTCCCTGAGTACAATCATCCCTTCCCTAGCCCTGGGAGATTGGTACGCCGCCCTCGATATGAAGGACACTTATTTTCATATATCTATCACCCCAGCTCACAGACGGTCCCTCCGCTTTATGGCGAACAAGGTGCATTATCAGTTCAAGGCTCTCCCATTCGGGCTGTGCACAGCACCTTGTGTTTTCACCAAGTGCATGGTGGCTGTAGCAGCTTTTCTCCACCGCCACCACGTGCACATCTACCCTTCCCTGGACGACTGGCTCCTTCAGGGCTGCTCCCGTCAGCAGGTGGAATCGCAGTTGCAGACAGTCAGAGACACATTCGAACAATTAGGTATTTTTCTCAATGTCAACAAATTGGTGCTCACCCCAACTCAAAGTATTCAGTCCATTGGAGCAGTTCTGGATGCAACTCAACTGGTAGCGTTCCTGCCAGAGACGCGTCACCTGGCCCTCTCACAGATAATCAGCACCCGGTGAGGCAGTGTCTCAGGCTCCTAGGCAATATGGCATCCTACATTTAGGTGGTTCAACATGCCAGGTTATACCCTTGCAAGTGTGACTTATGTCTGTGTATCGCCTGGGCTGCGACAGTCTGGACATAGTGCTGACCATCCCTCGGCACACCCTCAATTCCCTGTGGTGGTGGCTGGATCCCTGCATGGTAGGCACCTGGGTTCCTTTTCATTCACCCCAACTCACCTTAACTTTAGTCACAGACATGTCCGTGTTGGCCTGGGATGTATATCTTGGAAGCCTGACAACTCAGGGCTTGTGGTAAGTAGAAGAACTGGCTCTGCATATCAACATCAAAGAACTCAGGGGAAGCTGCCTCGCCTGCCAAGCTTTTCTGACACGCTTACAGGGCCACTGTGTAGCAGTATTGACAGACAACACCATGGCCATGTTTTATATAAACAGACAAGGTGGAGCCCGCTCGTCTCCTCTCTGTTAGGAAGCCCTCCTACTGTGGGAATTTTATCTAGGGCCTTGGCTACACTGGCGCTTTACAGCGCTGCAACTTTCTCGCTCAGAGGTTTGAAAAAACACCCCCCTGAGCACAGCAAGTTACAGCGCTGTAAAGCGCCAGTGTAAACAGTGCCCCAGCGCTGGGAACGGGGCTCCCAGTGCTGTAAGCTAATCCTCACGGCGAGGTGGAGTACGTGCAGCGCTGGCGCAGCGACCACACTAGCACTTCAAAGCACTGCCGCGGGAGCGCTCCCATGGCAGCGCTTTGGAGTTTCGAGTGTAGCCAAGTCCTAACTCACTCCATCCTTCTCCAGACCTCATATCTGCCGGGTGTTCAGAACGTGCTGGCAGATAGTCTGAGCAGATGTTTCCTCACACACGAGTGGTTGATTCACTGGACATCATCCATTCCACCTTCCGCAGTTGGGGGTTTCCTCAAATCGACCTGTTCACCACACGGGCCAACAGGAAGTGCCCAACCTTCTTCTCCTTTAAGAGTCACAGCCCAGGCTTGGTCACAGATGCATTCATGATTCCATGGTTTAGTCAGCTGCTGTACGCCTTCCCACCATTCTCACTCATCTACAAGGTGCTTCTCAAAGACCGCAGGGACAAGGCAGATGTTATTTTGGTGGCCCCAGCTTGGCCTCGCCAGTGCTGGTACCCCACCCTCATGGACTTGTCGGTCCAGTCACCAATACAGCTATGTAGTGGCCCGGCATGGCTCCCCTCCTCCCCGGAGAGGGTCGAGCCCCAGCAGAGGCCAGCGTGGGTGGGGCTATGGAGCTCTGAGCCCGCCCCTCAAAGGGTCAGGCTGCAACCCGGAACTATAAAAGCCGGCCCTCAGAGCTCAGTCAGGTCCCAGTGGCCAGAGAGAACAGACGCTCCTCTGGGAGCTCGAAACCGGGAGACTCCAGCGACCCAGGGGAGCTGCCCGTACTGGCTGGAGCTTCCCCGCGCCAGCTACCACCAGGAGGAGCCGCCGGAGCTTCCCTGCGCCCGCTACCACCAGGAGGAGCCGCCAGAGCTTCCCCGCGCCCGCTACCACCAGGAGGAGCTGCCGGCGCTACCGTGGCCCGAGTATCCCGAGGAACTCCCGGACCTACCACCCAGCCCCAGTTGTGATGAGCCTATGCTCATCACAACTGGGGCTGGGTGGTAGGTCCGGGAGTGATGAGCCTATGTTGAGGCCGATGTTAGGACCCAGGTAGGTCCTGAGGGGGAGTACGGAAGCAGCCCGGGGGCAGCCGACCCCAGTCAGGCTGCGTAATTGCCGGAGCCTATGTCAGTGTGTTGCGGCCAGGATCCCCACTGACTGACCAGCGGAGTGACAGCCGCTGTTAGGGCCCCAGGCTGGGATGCGGTGGAGTGGGAAGGCCTGCGTCCCCCCTGCCACCTCACTCTGGGGTGGCAGACTCTCTCCTCTTCCTGGCCTGAGGAGGCTGATAACTGCTACCGTTGCTCAGCCCTGACCAACGGCCTGAGCCTACTGATTCAGCATTTGCTGTCCCGCCCTGACCAAGGGCTGGGCCTTTAAAACTGCTATTGTTGCTCGAGTCTGACCCAAGGCCCGAGCTTACTGACTCAGCATTTGCTGCCCGCCCTGACTTAGGGCTGGGCCTTAAACTATTACCGTTGCGCAGCCATGACCCAGGCCTGAGCTTACTGATTCTGTGTTGCTATCCCTCCTGACATAGGAACCGGCGCCTCGCGGTTGTTACAGCTCAGCCCTGCCGGAGGGCCTGAGCCCCTTGCCCGTCGGGCGCAAAGACTGCCAGGCTAACTTCCCAGGCCAACCGGAGCAGAGTGGGCCGGCGTGGCTCCCCTCTTCCCCGGAGAGGGTCGAGGCCTGGCACCCCCTCGTTTACAAGCTACCTCTCACTCCTGACCTCATTACACATGTAACCCTTCTGTCCCTCTGAGTTGGCAGCAACAAGGGCCAGGTTCAGTATCCAGGGGTTCCGTTTCAGTAACACAATGCATAACCGGCTCGAACCCCCACCCAGTGACCTGGGACACTTACATACACACCATCCCTGGTGTCTCTAGGAGGCAATACTTCCCTCTCACAAGCTAAACGGAGTCTGAGTGTAGCAAAATCTTTTTAATAAGAAGAGAATCAATGCGGCCACTCCATTGGAGAACACCACAAACAGGGTTATAACACAACCATAAACAAAGCCCACCTCCAAGTATGTTTGCATGTCTTTTCTCTAGGGTCTTAAGTCCAAAATCACCCCAAAGTCCAACAACCCAAAAGTCTCTGGTCAGTGCCACCCCAGAATTCAAGAGTTTATCTGCAGAGTTTTACGGGCCAGGGCCAACTGCTCTGCCTCTCCATGAAGTTCTGCTGCAGCCTTCACCACGACCAGCTCCACCACGAGGAGCAGCACTGCTCCTCCAGCCGCCCCTACAAACCGCTTCACTCTGCTCACTGTTCTGTGGGCTGCTGGTGATAGGTCTTCAGGCTCCCCCACTAGTTAACACAGCACTCAGTGATCTCAGGTCAGCTCTTTCAGTGATTTCAGCTCTTAGTAGGGGAGCCCTGGTGCTGGTGCACCATTGGCCCAACATGAATTCAGCTCAGCAGTCTCTAGATGGACTCCTAATGGAATCAAAATTAGCTCTACTCTTTAACAGTGGAGAGAGGAGGCTATGCAATTGGTGTTCCAGGCCCTCAAAAGGCACCTATACCATCAGGTACATACACCAGTCCCCAACCTCTCTCAACTCACTAGATTTTGGAACCCATGTCCCTTGTCTAGCAAGTGTCATTTAATTTATATTGAGACATTTCTGTTATAAAGCAGTCTCGTAGTTCCTCATTCACATAATCAGGTGGCAACACTTTATTTATCCTGCCCCAATAATGAAGAAATTGGGGATCCCAGACATGTCAAAATAACCATCCCCAGGCTCCTTGCTGGGTGTGCCTATGCAGATATTTGAGACTTCACATTCCCGACATTCTTTCCACACTTCCCATAATTCACCACCAGATGTCAGGTTACAGCTCATCCTGACTCTGCTTACACACAGGACCATGGTTGCCTCCTTGAACCAGACCTTCAGTCTCTCCACCTCATGGCCTGGAGAATCCGTGGCTGAATCAGGCAGAGCTCACTTGTTCAGATCTAATGAGGCAGGTACTTCTAGAGAGCTGCAAGCTTGTCTATTAGGGCCACATACAGAGCAAAATGGAAGAGGTTCTCCAGCTGATGCGCCCAAAGGCAGGTGCTCCTGTTCCAGGATCTCATCCCTTTTATCCTGGACTATCTTCTGTACCTGAAAGACCAGCATTTGGTTCTCTCAAGGTCCACCTTGTGGCCATCTCGGCTTTTAACCCAAGTGATTCCGGGTGTTCAGTGTTCGTGCACCCCATTGTGGGATGCTTCCTGAAAGGACTGAAGAAGATACATCTGCCCCATCCCAGCCTGGGACCTTAATCTAATCCTCTCCCGCCTCATGGCCTCCCCCGTTTGAGCCTTTAGCTTTTTATTCACTCCTCTACCTCTCTTGAAAGGTTGCTTTTCTGATGGCTATTACCTCAGCACAGTGCATGTCTGAACTACAGGCCCTCACCTCTGAGCCTCCATACATTATCTTCATAAGGACAAGGTACAACTTAGACCTCATCCAGCTTTCCTTCCCAAGGTGATGTCCCACTTCCATGTTACCCAGGACATCTTCCTGCCAGTTTTCTATCCAAAGCCATACAACAGCCCTCAAGAACATCTGCACTCGCTGGATGTTAGGAGGGTGTTCACTTTCTATATTGATCGCACAAAACCATTCCGCAAGACAACCCAGTTGTTCGTTGCTATAGCAAAGTGGATGAAGAGTTTACCAGTCTCATCTCAGCGGATCTCCTCCTGGATCACAGCGTGTATCCACACTTGTTTTGACTAGGTGAAGGTTCCTCTGCCTGTCATCACAGCTCACTCCACGAGGTCGCAGGCCTCGTTGACAGCCTTTGTAGCCCAAGTACTTCTCCAGGAAATCTGCAGGGCTGCGACGTGGTCTTCAGTGCATACTTTCATGTTGCACTATGCCATCGTCCACCAATCTAGGGATGATGCCGCCTTTGGCAGAATGGTACTTCGATCAGCAATACTTTGACTCCAACCCCACCTCTGAGATAAGGCTTGGAAGTAACGTAACTGGAATTGATATGAGCAGGGATGGTGCAAGGATGTTTTGTGCCCTAGGTGAAACTTCCACCTTGCACCCTCCCCAGTCCCCGAGCCCTGTGGCAGCTCCCTGCCCCCCCCTGCCCTGAAGCATTCTCCCTCCCCGCGGCAGACCCCCCCGAGGCACCCCCCCGTGGCAGCTCCCCACCCCACCCTCTGCCCTGAGGCCACCCCCCCCGGGACGCCGTGTAAGGGCAGCGCTGCAAGCTCTCACCCCCAGCCTCACCATCTGCTCCACCCCCTCCCCAATCCCTGCGGCAGCTCCCCCCCCTCCACTCTGAAGCCACCCCTTGTGGCAGGTCCTCCTGCCCCCGTCCCGGGAGCATGCGGCAAGCTCCCTGCCCCAGCTCACCCCTGCTCCGCCTCCTCCCCAAGCATGCGTCGCTGCTTCACTTCTCCCATCTCCCAGGCTTGCGGCACCATATCAACTTAGGCGCCACAAAGCCTGGGAGATGGGAGAAGTGAAAGCAGCGACAGCGTGCTCTCGCGGGAGGTGGAGCAGGGTGAGCGGGGGCAGGGAGTTTCCCTGCGTACTGCCCCCCGCCCCTTACTTGCTGTCAGGCGGCCCTCCCCGTGCCTTTCTGCCCCCAGCTCCCTCCGCCTAAATGCCGGCGGTGGCCGAAGATCTGGCGCTGCGATCACGCTGAAGGAAAATGCTGCCCCCCTAAATCTAGTGCCCTAGCGCAACCGCCTCGGATGCCTAATAGGTTGCACCGGCCCTGGATATGAGCAAGCACTCAAAGAATTAAAACGGTTACTCACCTTTTGTAACTCGTTGTTCTCTCAGATGTGCTACTCATATATCTATTCCATTCCCCCGCCACATCCCCTCTGTCGGAGTAGCCAGAAGGAGGAAGTGAAGGGGGGTCAGGGTGGTCAGGGTCACATATAATGGCGCCATACCGGCGCCAACTCCAAGGAGACTCCACGGCCAGCCCGAACAGATGCTGCTAGGAAAAGTTTCTGACACCGTTTGCACGCAGCTTAGCGCAACATACCTAACTGGAAATAGATGCGGACGAGGCCTACCTTGAGAAACAACAGTACATAAAAGCGAGTAACAGCTTTTAATTTCAACAGTCTTGTACACACAAACAGGACAGTCATACAGAGCAATCTGGATAGTTTGGATAGCTGGTCATTCAGAAAATGAAAATCGTTTTTAAGCCAAATGTAAGTTGACATCTAGAACAAGGAATGCAGGCCAGGTCTAGCGAGGATGGGGGCGGAGTCCATGGAAAGTATCAACTGCAGAAAAAGATTTCGGACTCATAGTGCAAGCATCCTGAACATGAGCTCCCATGGCAATGCTGTGACAAAAAGGGCTAAACAGCTCTGATGTATACACAAGAGAATAGACAATAGGAGTTAGGGGGTGGATTTTACCTCTGCATATGCTATTAGTGAGACCCCTACTGGATACTGTATCTAGTTCTGGTGTTCACATTTTTAAATGATGCTGAAAATTGGAGAGGGTGCAGAGAGTCACAAAATTTATTCTAGGATAGGAGACAAGTCTCCCAGTGAGAGACTTCAGGAACTCATCTGTTTAATTCATGGTCCCCCATGTGGTGCCCGTGGGTGCCGTGCACCCCTGGGGCATTTATGTGCACCCGCCTAGTGCCAGCAGGAGAGAAGCTGCGGCCCCTCGCCTGCTGGGGACAGAGTACTCCGGAGCTGCGGGCACTGTGTTTCGTCCTCACGCTTCTCTCCTGCTTCTCTCTAGCTATATATTATTGTAATATTAATATGATTTTTATTATTTAAATGTACAATACAAAATAAGCCTTGAAATTGTTGGCACGCACCCACTCAACCCTGAAAAATAAATGTGCTACTAGTCACAAAAAGTGGGGCCACTGGTTTAGTTTATCTGTTCAGCAAGCTTTGCATGAAGCAGAGGATTCATTACAGAATTCATTTTCTGCACTGCTGTCTATAGGCATGTTTTTCTTGACATTAACAACTCTACTATTGCATATGTACTTGTATGGTTCACTACTGATATACTATATACATATGCATTAGTATCCTAACAATTAATAAAATGACCAAAATGCTATAACAGATACCTCTCCTATAATTAG
>NC_133770.1:257761696-257774947 GCF_003597395.2 Chelonoidis abingdonii | reverse complement strand
CGAGTCTCAGGGTACTTGATTCCCATTATCCTTCCCCTTCTCATTTGCGGGAACTACAACCACCCCGCACCACAACACCACACCTAAGTTTAGTAAAGGGCCAAAGAGGCCCCTTACCCTTGCACAAGCCAGCCCCATGAGGGTCACCGATGTGCAGAGAGGGCAGCCTAAGCTGGTCCCATGGTGTAATGGGCAGCACTCAGGACTCTGAATCCTGTAATCTGAGTTCATATCTCAGTGGGACCTTGTGTTGGCTTGTGGTCATAGGTGGTGGGTTATATATGTTTGTGGTGCTTGGGCTCTAGGAATATTCAGGAGGAGGGGCCCTGCTCCAGCAATGTTTGGAGCTGGGTCTCTTCCCCTGGCCCTGTCTGGATTGGGTCTTGGCCCCTGCATGTCCTGTCCCTGCCTGACAAAAAGCAGCATGCGCCTGTCCCCTGCCTGCTCCTGCTGCTGGAGTGGAGGGATTCTGCCCCCAAGAAATGGCAAGGCAGGCTGCTCTGAGCCTTTCCAACACCCTGAGCCTCCTCACAGCCCTCATCTCTGCCCTGAGCCCCCTCCTGCATCATGAATCCCTCACCCTCTGCCCTGAGGCACCCTCCCCCGAGGCAGCCGTGTGGCAGCTCCTCACCCCAGCTCACCTCTGCTCCACCCCCTCCCCAAGCCCTGCGGCAGCTCCCCAACCCCCCTCCACTCTGAAGCCCACCCCTTGTGGCAGGTCCTCCTGCCCCCGTCCCGGGGAGCCATGCGGCAGCTCCCTGCCCCAGCTCACCCCTGCTCCGCCTCCTCCCCAAGCATGCCGTCGCTGCTTCACTTCTCCCATCTCCCAGGCTTGCGGCACCAATCAACTTAGGCGCCACAAGCCTGGGAGATGGGAGAAGTGAAGCAGCGACAGCGTGCTCGGGGAGGTGGAGCAGGGGTGAGCGGGGGCAGGGAGTTCCCCTGCGTACTGCCCCCCCCGCCCCTTACTTGCTGCAGGCGGCCCTCCCCGTGCCTTTCTGCCCCAGCTCCCTCCGCCTAAATGCCGGCGGTGGGCCGAAGATCTGGCCGCTGCGATCGCCGCTGAAGAAAATGCTGCCCCCCTAAATCCTAGTGCCCTAGGCAACCGCCTAGGTCGCCTAATAGGTTGCACCGGCCCTGGATATGAGCAAGCACTCAAAGAATTAAAAACGGTTACTCACCTTTTTGTAACTGTTGTTCTTCAAGATGTGCTACTCATATCTATTCCATTCCCCCGCACCATCCCCTCTGTCGGAGTAGCCAGCAAGGAGGAAGTGAAGGGGGGGTCGGGCTGGCAGGGTCACATATAGAGCGCCATACCGGCGCCACTCCAGGGAGCTCCACGGCCAGCCCGACAGATGCTGCTAGGGAAAAGTTTCTGACAGCCGTGCACGCAGCTAGCGCACATACCTAACTGGAATAGATGCGAGCAACATACCTTGAAGAACAACAGTTACAAAAAGGCGAGTAACAGCTTTTAATTTCAACAGTCTTGTACACACAAAACAGGACAGTCATACAGAGCAATCTGGATAGTTTGGTAAGCTGGGCTCATTCAGACAAAATGTGTTTTAATACAGCCAAATGTAAAGTTAGACATCTAGAAACAAGGAATGCAGGCCAGGTCTACAGAATGGGGGGCTGAGTCCTGGAAAGTATCAACTCAGAAAAAGAATTTAGGACTCATAGTGGACAAGCATCTGAACATGAGCTCCCATGGCAATGCTGTGACAAAAAGGGCTAACACAGTCCTTGGATGTATACACAAGAGAATAGCAAATAGGAGTTAGGGAGGTGATTTTACCTCTGCATATGCTATTAGTGAGACCCCTACTGGAATACTGTATCTAGTTCTGGTGTTCACATTTTTTAAATGATGCTGAAAATTGGAGAGGGTGCAGAAGAGTCACAAAATTTATTCTAGGATAGGAGACAAGGTCTCCCAGTGAGAGACTTCAGGAACTCAATCTGTTTAATTCAGTGGTCCCCCATGTGGTGCCCGTGGGTGCCGTGGCACCCACTGGGGCATTTATGTGCACCCGCCTAGTGCCCAGCAGGGGAGAGAAGCTGCGGCCCTGCGCCTGCTGGGGACAGAGTACTCCGGGGCTGCGGGCACTGTTGTTCTCTGTCCTCACAGCTTCTCTCCTGCTTCTCTCTTGATTCATATATTATGTAATATTAAATATGATTTTTTATTATTTAATGTACAAATACAAAATAAGCCTTGAAAAATTGTTGGCACGCACCACACTCTTCTGAAAACATAAATGTGCTACTAGTCACAAAAAGGTTGGGGACCACTGGTTTAGTTTATCTGTTCAGCAAGCTTTGCATGAAGCAGAAGGATTTCAATACAGAATTCATTTCTGCACTGAACTGTCTATAGGCAATGTTTTTTACATTAAACATTTTCTACATTGATATTACTTGTGATGTTCACTACTGATAATACTATATAATATACTAGTTTCCAACATTAATAAAATGCACATGTATAACAGATTTTATATTAGCTGTGACAAAGTTCATCCTCTACCTTGGTGGGTCCTGCACTTATTGGTAGATTTTGCTCACCTCAGTGATCTTCCCCACAGTCTGGGTCAACTTCTCCAGTGTTGGATCAGGAGTTGGGAGGTTTGGGGGGGAACCCAGGCCCGCCCTCTACTCCGGGTTCCAGCCCAGGGCCCTCTGGATTGCAGCTGTCTATACTGCCTCCTGTAACAGCTGCATGACAGCTACAACTCCCTGGGCTACTTCCCCATTCCCTCCTCCAAACACCTTTATCCTCACCACAGGACCTTCCTCCTGGTGTCTGATAATGCTTGTACTCCTTGGTCCTCCAGCAGCACAGCCTCTCACTCTCAGCTCCTTGCACCCAGATCCTCACATGCAATTCCTCTCCTCTGGCTCCCCTCTCCCTGACTGGAGTGAGCTCCTTTTTAAACCCAGGTGCCCTGATTAGCCTGCCTTGATTGGCTGCAGGTGATCTAATCAGCCTGTCTGCCTTAATTGGTTCTAGCAGGTTCCTGATTACTCTAGTGCAGCCCCTGCTCTGGTCACTCAGGGAACAGAAGACTACTCATCCAGTGACCAGTATATTTGCCCTCGACCAGACTCCTGTACCACACTGGTTTGGGTCTGTCACATAGCCTTTTCGGGCATTTCAAATTGTGGAGTTCAGATTATTTTTAAGCAGTGAGAAAAAATTGAATTTATTTAAAATGAGAAGTACAGTGTGTACCTTTCTAGAACGCAAACACAGCAAAGTACATATTACTCAAACTTAAAAGACAAAAAAAAAAGATATCTGACCTGAAATTTTCATGGATTATGAACTAAAAACAGATTGTAATAAAAGCCCTGATATAACTAGATCTATAATGGGAGCTATCATTATGTAACCCACACACCTTCTGGGTGTGGTGTTGTGTTCCATCTAGTGGCACTGAGACCACTTAGATAAAATTAATCTGCTCTACAGCCTTAGCTAACAGGCAGGTAGCTTTTAGCTCATGTGGTAGAGGTTCATGCACTAAGCTCCAGAGGCCCCAGATTTGATCCTGTCCACCGATGACCGGGGTTTCTCAGCATTACAAGTGGCCAGCAGGGAGGCTGGCGGAGAGGGCCAGAGCAGAGCCCCACAGAGGTGTGGCAATCAGCCGTTGAGGCAACGAGTGAGTGCCTGAGTAGTGGAGTGTGTAAGGTACCTCCTACGCTCCCCCCACCCCTACATACACACACAGGGTGGGAGGGGAACTCTGCGGATGAACCTCTGAACTCTGGGGCTGCACTGGTCAGGGACAGCAACTGTGAGTGGGGTATAGAGAAGAGACAGGCATGTTAAACGGACTTTTGGGTTCCTGGACTTAAGATTCTGAGGGAAAAAGGACACTGTCCAACTTACTTGAGGGTGGGTCTTTTGCTCATGGTTTGTGTTTATGAACCCTAGTTGTGGTGTTTTCCCAAATTAATGCTGAGTTACTTCCCTCCTTTTATTAAAAGGTTTTGCTACACTCAGACTCTGAGCTTGTGAGAGGGGAAGTATTGCCTCTCAGAGGCATCCAGGGGGTGGTGGTGTGTATTGTTGAAATGGAACCTCTACATACTGAACCCCGCCCTTGTTGCTGCTGGCTCCACTTGGCAGAAGGGTTACATTTTGAGGGGTTACAATTATAAATGCTAAACTTCCAGAGAATAGACTGTTCAATACCAGTATGTTGTTAGCATAACCACTCATATTTCTAATATTCAATACTGAGCCTGGATTATGCTGAGATTCAAGAATAACATTAAGATCAATATGAGAAGAAAAGTAGATAGTAAACCTTTCTGAAACAAATAATGTTGAACATAATTTATTCACCATACTGAATGACTGTCTTCATGCATTTACTGCCATCTGCTGCCAGACGTTTATACTGAGATAGCCAATGATTTGATTCTGTCCATGAAACAAGCTGGTAACACAAGAAAAACTACGTGACATTTAGGGTTCAGAATGTTTTATGTAATCTAACCTTTGAAATATAAATGTTCTTATAATGACAAACTAATGGCATTACTATATATGTTACTGATGGTATTGTTACATAGCTACAACTTCATACAATCTGAGATTTTGATAAAGCAAAAGCTCATGATAAATTTATTACATGAAATGAAAGGGCATATAACCTTCTTGAAAGTTTTGGTCTTATGTTTGAGCATGCTTTATTGGGATATATGTGCAATTCCCCACTCCTCTCTCTGCCAGATTCTTTTTTTTAGAGGACAGGACACATGAATGGTAGGGCCCTAGTTGAACTTTAAAAGCTCCTGCTCCCTGACATCAAATAATGGGTATTTTGACTTTGCCAACTCACAAGAACAGAGGTGAATGGGAGTGAAATGATTAGAACAGCTCAGAAACCCCCGATCTGTTCGCTGGCGGCAGGAGCTGGTGCAATTTTTGGCTTGGAGAGCTGATGTAAACATCTCATTTATCATTTTAAAGAAAAAACAAAGATTTTTTACATTAGATAATTCTTTATTTTTTTTTTTGCACTATGTGCCCCAACCAATGGCAAAGAGTACATTCAGCAGTCATTTCTTTATTTCAGCTTCCCCAAAGCTGTACCAGCTGGCCAGCTTCTGTACTTGCTCTCTATAATGAACCCTGCCACCCTCAAAAAGTAAAAGCATCATTCTGTGAGGTCACAACTACCTTTGAAAATGGAGCTGTCCAATGGAAATTCAAGTAACTGTCTATTATGGAGCACAGTTTTGCAAAACTTGTTTTATATCCCAAGAGCTAATCTGTTTTTCCTAAAAGAGAGATAGGTGAGGGGTGCTGGAAAAGTGTCTACTTCAGTCCCTTTGGATGAGTGTAAATTTTCTAAGAATAATCTTAAAAAAACCCAAAAACATAAGAATGGCCATACAGGGTCAGACCAAAGGTCCATCTATCCCAGTATCCTGTCTTCCAACAGCGGCCAATGCCAGGTGCCCCAGAGGGAATGAACAGAAAAAATAGTAACTGTTCTTCTTCGAGATGTGTTGCTCATGTCCATTCCAATTAGGTGTGTGCACGCCATGTGCATGATTGTTGGAAGGTTTTTCCGCTAGCAGCACCCATCAGGTCAGCTGTGAAGCCCCCTGGAGTAGTGCCTTTATGGCGGTCTATAAAGGTCCTTGCCGACCCGCTGCCTGCTCAGTTCCTTCTTGCCAGAATATTCCGACAGAGGGTGGTATTTGGAATGGGCATGAACAACACATCTCGAAGAACGGTTACAAGAGGTAGGAAACCGTTTTTCCTTCTTCGAGTGTTTCCTCATGTCCATTCCAAATAGGTGACTCCCAAGCAGTACTCTTGGAGGAGGAGGAGTTGGAGTTCATCTGGTCGCAGATTGCAGCACTGCCCTGTCAAGCTCTGCGTCATCCCTGGACTGTTGTGAAATTGCATAATGCAAGGTGAAGGTATGGATAGAGGACCATGTGGCTGCACTGCATACATCCTGAATTGGCCCTTGAGCTAGGAATGTGGCAGATGATGCTTGTAGAGTGCACTGTCAATGTTGGGGCCAGAATCTTGGCCAAGTCATAGCAAGTCCTGATGCATGACATGATCCAGGATGATATGCGTTGGGAACAGATGGGAAGTCCTTTCATCCTCTCTGCGACAGCACTGAAGAGCTGTGGGGTAACGGCTTTGTGCACTAGATATAAAAAGCCAGGGCACGTCTCATGTCCAAGGAATGAAGCATGCAATCTCTGTTATTGGTATGAGTCTTGGGAAAAAACACAGGTAGGAAAATGTCTTAATTTATATGGCACTGAAAGACTATCTTAGGAAGAAACGCAAGGCGTGGGTGTAGTTGCACCTTGTCTTTATAAAGACAGTGTAAGGGGACTCAGATGTCAGTGCCTTGAGTTCGGACTCTTCTAGCTGAGGTGATGGCCAGGAGGAAAGCTACCTTCCAAGACAGGCAGGGCAAGGAACGTTGCCATGGGCTCAAAGGGGGGGCTCATAAACCTGGTGAGGACTAGACTGACGTCCCAAGGAGGAAGAGGTTGCCTCACCTGAGGATACAGTCTATGCAGCCCCTAGAGGAAGCGGCCTACCATTGAGTTTCCAAAGACTGACCTACCCTCCACTCCTGGGTGAAAGGCAGAGATGCTGGCCAAGTGAAACCTGATGGAAGAGGTTGCCAACCCCTGCCATTTCAAGTCAAGCAGGTAGTCCAAAATAAATGGGATCAAGGCTTATGGTGCAGGAATACCCTTCTGCATAGACCAAATTGAGAACTGCTTCCACGTGGCAAGGTAAGTGGCTCAAGTAAAGGACTTCCTGCTTCTGAGAAGGATGTCCTGAACTGAGTCGCAGCATTGAAGTTCAGACTGGTTTAACCATGGAGCTTTCACACTGTGAGATGGAGGGACTCCAGGTTGGGATGTCATAACTGCCGTGGTCTTGTGTGATGAGGTCTGGGAACAGGGGAAGGGCTACAGGCCTGTCCACTGATAGGCCCAAAGTGTGGTGAACCAGTGTTGGCGAGGTCACGGTGCTATGAGGATCAATGAGGCCCTGCCCAGGCAGACTTTGAGGAGGAGCTTGTGTATGAGAGGGAAGGGCGGAAACGCATAGAGCAGGTAACTCGCTCATGACAGGTGAAACACGTCCGTGATGAAACTGGGCTGAGGTTCAGGAAGAAGCAGAAGTGCTGACACTTCCTGTTGCTCCGTATAATGAATAGGTCCAAGTGGGGAAAACCACACCTCCAGAAGATGTCCAGGGTGATATCTACTCTCAGGGATCATTCGTGCCCATTGAATGAGTGGCTGAGCCAGTCGCCTAGCTCATTCTGAGCTCCGGGCAGATAATGACGCCTCTGGGTGGATGGAATGGGCAACGCAGAAGTCCCACAGATTGAGGGCTTCCTGGCACAGGGGAGAGAAGCGAGCACCACCCTGATTGTTTATATAAAACATCACTGTGGCGTTGTCCATCAGTACCGACATACAGTTGCTTTGAAGATGAGCTTGGAATGCCTGGCATGCCAGATGGACCACCCTCAACTCTCTGATGTTGATATGCAGCGATAGTTCTGCCGGTGACGACATGCCCTCTGGCCTGACAGTGCCCAAGTGTGCTCCCCATCTGAGTGCTGAGACGTCCGTGAATAGCTCTAGCGAGGGCTGCAGTTTAACAAAGGGTACTCCCCCGCAGACCACCTGAGCCTGCAACCACCAACCAAGGGACTCCAGAATCTGAGGGGGGAGTGTGACTATTATGTCTAGAGAATCCTGACTGGGCTTGTACACCTGTGCCAGCCACATTTGTAGGGAACAAAGACAACCTGGCATGCTGGACCACATAAGTGCAGACCACCATATGCCCCAGCAGTTTTATGCAGTTTCTGGCAGTGGTTGTGGGGAATCAGCAAACGTTCTTGATATTGTCCCTGAGAGCTTGAAAGCGGGCCTCAGGCAGGGATGCCCTGGCTTGTGTGGAGTCCAGGAGAGCCCCAATGAATTTTATCTTCTGCACTGGGGTCAGTGTGGACTGGGCAAATTCAGCATGAGGCCAAACCTGAGAAAGATGGCATGAGTGAGGGCCAGGTGCTCCTCCACTTGTGCTTGCGACCTGGCCTTGATGAGCCAGTCATCTAGGTATGGGAAGACTTGGACCCAACATTTACGGAGGAAGGCCGCCACGATGCCCATGCACTTTGTGAATACCTGAGGGTCCGAAGAGAGCCCGAACAGAAGTACCGTAAACTGGTAGTGCTGGGCGTTAACCACAAACTAGAGAAATCATCTGTTCACCAGGACGATGGAAATGTGGAAGAACACGTCCTTCAAGTCGAGGGTGGCGTACCAGTCCCCTGGATCCAGGGAAGGAATGATGGAGGCCAGGGAGACCATGCAAAACTTTGCTTTCTTTATGAATATGTTGATGTCTTGCAGATCGAGGATAGGTCTGAGCCTGCCCTTGGCCTTGGGGATGAGGAAGTATAGAGAGTAGAACCCCCTGAACTCCTGAGGAACCTCCTCTATTGCTCCAAAAGCGAGGAGCAATTGCACCTCCTCCTGTAAAAGGGGTTCTTGTGAGACAGGTCCCTGAAGAGGCATGGGGAAGGGGGATGGGAGGAAACAGAATTGGATAGAATATCCCACCTCTACCATGCTCAGTACCTAGCAATCTGAGGTAATCTGGGCCCTGGCATGGTAGAAGAGGGACAGACGGTTCGCAAAACGGGGGAGAAGGATCTGGGAGATAGACCAGTGCTCCATTCTTGGGCGCATCTTCAAAAATTAGGGTTAGGGCCAGGAGGCTGTTTGGACAAACCATAGCCCTGGTCGGACGAGGGTCTCGATGGCCTCCTCCTATTGTTCCTGCCCCATTTTCTATTGAAGTCCTGCCTCGTGCTCCCCGAGTAGAGGCACTGGGGAGGCAGGGTCTTGAAGGGCTTCCTCTGCGGAACAGGGGTGTGGATTCCCAGGGACTCAAGGGTTGCCCTAGAATCCTTCACACTGTGCAGCCATGAGTCAGTCTGTCCTGCAAAAAGACCAACACAGTCGAAGGGGAGGTTATGGATGGTATTCTGGACCTCCACTGGAAGGCCCGACACCCGAAGCCATGAGCTTCTGTGCATAGTAATTGCAGTGGCCATAGTCCACGTAGCCAAGTCCGCAAAGTCCAGGCCTGCTCGGAGGGAGGTCTGGGCCATGACCTTGTCCTCCTCGACTATCGTGGTGAACTCCAAACAGGAGTCCATGGACAACAACTCCTGGAACTTGGACATGGAGGCCCAAGAGTTGTAAGCATACCGGCTAAGCACCACATGCTGATTGGAGATGTGAAGCTGGAGCCCCCCCGGTCGAATACACCTTGTGACCGAAGAGGTCCAGTTTCTTGGCTTCCTTGGATGGGAGTGGGACCCGACTGTCCTTGCTGCTCCTTGTGACTGGTAGCATCCACCACCAATGTGCCCAGCTGGGTATGGGTGAAGAGGTGCCTCAGACCCCTTCTGTGGAACAAATTATTGGCCTTCTACCCCTCTAGCTGTTAGTGGCATAGAGGCTGCCAGAGCACCTTAGCTGTATTTACAATAGTCTTAATAAGAGGAAGGGCCACCCTAGAGGGCCCCTCAGAAGCCAGGATATCAATCATTGAGTCTGAATCCTCTGTGACCTCCTCAGCATGTGTGTTACAGTTTTGTGCCACTTGGCGAAGGAGGTCCTGATGGGCCCTGGTGTCCATTGATGGCAGAGAGGTAGTCGTCCCTGCCACTGCCTCATTGGGCGAGGAGGAGGAAGATGCCTGGGAGGGATGGGGTCCTCTTGCCCTTCCGGTTCCCTGGTGGTCACCAGGATAGTTTCAGGTGCATCTGCTATAGGTGTCTTTCCTTGCACTGAGGGTGGGGCAACAGCTCCCACCTGAGGGTCTGATTGCCCTAGGTCTTCCTTTCGGGACGCAGTCTGCACTCCTGGATCCCTTGAGACCGATGTGGCTGATGGGGTCCTGCGGTGTCCCAAGGTCACCAAAGTCATCCTTGAGCCTGGCCCCTAGGCCTGATGGTAGGCCCATAGGGTCCAGAAGGGCCACTGAACCGGCCCCTGCCACTGGGGAGGCCATGACACCATTGGCGCTGGTTGGGATGCATCACTTCTCAAGTGGTGCCGGGATCTAGAGAGGTACTGGCTCTGCCAGGAGACGTAGGATTCCACCTCCGACTCAGAGAAGTACTCAGATGCAGACCAAGGCGGAGGAGAACCTGACAATTCTGGAGATCGGTGCCGTGGCGAGGATAGGTCATGACCCATCATCGTGGGCTTGCCCCTATGTCTGATGGTGGGCGGTGCCACCATTGGTGCTGCCAACATTGGTGCCATCATTGTTGGCATCATCGATGTCGGTGCCGTGGTAGGTGTCGGGGCATGGGCCTGGGGATTGAGTAGTCATGGCGATCAGATACCGTGCTGCTTCAAAGGTGTCCAGTGTGGAGGGAAGATCGAGGGCTTCTCCAAGTCCTCCAGCACCAGAAAGTACACCTGCACCAGACTCGATGGCCCCCCTGTGATGGCCGGAGTCAACAGCTGTGGGACTTACAGGCCAGGTCTGGGGTGTCCCAACACAGGACACACCCACTGGTGTGCCATGCCAGCGAGTGGCTCCTGTCTGCCGCTGCCTTCTTATGCTGCACCAGCGATTGTGAACAGTACCGCAAGGTGGAGCTGGGCCTTGGGGCTGAGGAGCAGTGCTGATGGTCCTTACTGAGTCCTTCCCTCTGTGCTGAGGGTTCCCGCACTGAGGCCAGCGCGCTGCACACTGAGGCTGCCAGTGCTGACTGTGGGCAAAGTGCAGATTCTATTAGGAGGAGCTTCAGGAGAGAATCTCTCTCCTTCTTTGTTCTGGGCTTAAAGCCCCAGAAAGTCTTGCATCTATCCGCCTGATGACCCTCTCCGAGGCACTTGAGGCAGGAGTGGTGCAGATTGCCAGGTGGCATAGGCTTCAGGCATGTCTCAAAGGGCTTAAAGCCCTGGAACCGAGGCATGCCCTGGGCCAGGGGAAAGGGAATCAGGGAAGATCAGAAGCTAAGTACTAGTCAACTAATTAACATTACTGGGTAACTATTTACAACTATTCGAAGAAAGACCGCTAAGTAGGCACTTAGATTGATGAGACATGATTTCCCTTTACAAAAACCATGTTGAATCTTCCCCAACAAATCATGTTCATCTATGTGTCTGACAATTCTGTCCCTACTATAGTTTCAACTAGTTTGTCTGGTGTGGCTGCAGATTGACCAAAACAGTGGCTGGTTGGCTTTGTTCATTTTAGACAGGTATTTTTTAGCTGGTGCTGCTGGGTAATTTCTAATCAGCCCCAAATACTTTCTCCTATGAAGTTCCCCACGGTCAGATTTATAGACGTTGGTGTGAGTGAAGTCACTAGAAGTGATAGGGTAGTAAGATCTCAGTGTCAACAATATGTGAAGGCCTACTCTACATTGCTGTCTCACTCAGTCACAGATGATTAAGATGTGGACAAGAGATAGCCTGTTGAAGGTCCACATGGATACGATAGAGATATTTTTCTTAGGGGGGATGGAAATAGTTTATTTGGTGGTGATGACCCTATCTATGGACGAAGGCAAAAGGATGGGAAATTAGGAGCTGATTTTAGTCCATGACTTAATTATGAAAATTAAGTTTTCAGTAGCAATCAGGAATCATTATTCCATCTTTTCAATATTTGGAAGCTGCAGCTTTTCCTGAGGACATTGATCTCACTAGTCCTTTGTAACCCACAGACTGACTTGCTGTACTGTGCTTTACTTGGAACAATCTTCTGTCTCAGAAAACAGTAGCACTACTGCTCAAAGGCCTGTGCCTGAAAGAACTGGTGGCACCCAGGCTCTGAGACAGACACTCTCTGTAGTTCAGCAAGCACATGCAAAAATCTTACTAGCATTATTTAAAGCCAGCAGCATCAGCACTGACTACATATAAGGAATTTGGTGGTGGGTTTTTTTTGTTTGTTTTTCATTCATTCTTCCCTTTTGATGTTTGTAAAAAAAACTAGAGACTTTTCCTTTTTACTGTTTTTTAGTATTTATATATGGATTTTAATTTTCCTTTCCGTACACTCAGTCCCTTTTCTAAAATGTATCGTGGCCTATAACCCAGTCATTGTAAGTTATTTTTACTTTACACTGACTTTTTTTAAGCACCGTTATCATAGGGCATCAGCACCCAGCAATAAGCTAGTTCATCCAGCAGATGTGGTGATGCACAATACTGCATAGTAGAGCAGCCATTTTGCTATCCACTCACCGTCTACAAAGCCCAGTTCCCATGATGCATCTATGAAAGACCTTCTGCAGGTTGAGGGACAAGGACGATATCACAGAGGCAGCATTCCTCTCCCATAGATCAGTTCCTCCCAAGCTCCTTGAAGTAGGAGGAATGATACAACCCTCAATCATCATGATATAACAATTATCATTGACCAAAAAAATCCCCAAATCCTTAAAAATTCCCTTACTCCTCAGAGACACGTACAATGGAAAGATAGAAATATTATGATTCATTATAAAATGTTTACAAGCATAAAGTAGAAATCAACTAACTGAATATGAAAAAGATCCACTATAATTAATTAGTAAAAATATGTAATTGGGAAATTCAATCAGAAGTGTTATTTCTTGAACAAATGTCCACCAAAATGAGAACAAAGCACAACCGATGCTTTTCACGTAGTCATTATAAAGCAGGTATGAAAGAAAAATTCAACTGCCTAATGGAGGTTTCATCATCTGCAATTATTTCATAACTGTCTCTCTCAGTTGAAACCACACAAAGTGGGTGAGATAACATCTTTTATTGGACCAACTTCTGTTGGTGAGAGAGACAAGCTTTTGAGCTTACATAAAGCTCTTTCATCTTGGTAGTTGTAGTGCCTCTTTCTTACCTAGATGCCCATAAAAAGAAAATACACAGGAGCAGAGATATTTAACTAACCCTGAAAGAACATTTTTGTATTTACTTAAAATTCATTTTTAACAAGTGAAACCCTCCCCTCAATAAAATCCCTCCAAACTGTAAGGATTCCAAAGCTTTTGTGTGCTCTGCCCAAAAGTTGTATGCAGTATTGTTGTAGCCATGTTGGTTCCATGTGTCATAAGCATAAATCCCAATTCTGAACCTTAGCGTCCAAAATGTGGGTGCCTAGCATAAATCCTCTAAGCTTAATTACCAGCTTAGATC
>NC_133770.1:257759568-257761460 GCF_003597395.2 Chelonoidis abingdonii | reverse complement strand
TTCCCCCTCCCTTCGTTCCTTAGCCTTAACCAGAGAAAAACTCAAACAGGTTTTAAAAAGAAAGCTTTATATACAAAGAAAGAAAAAGACATAAAACTGTTCTCTGTATCAAGGTTGACAATATACAGAGTCAATTGCTTAAAAGAAAAATGAATAAACAGCCTTATTCAAAAAGATATACAATTTAAGGCATTCCAGCAAACTACACACATGTAAATACAAAAAAAAATAAAAAAAATAGAAGCTTACTGTCTTTCTACCTTTGTACTTACAACTTGGAAACACATGATTACAGAAGCTTGAAGAGAGAAAGTTCACTCTCAGAGCCGAGAGCAACAGAACAGAACCACAGACAAAAGACACACACCCAAAAATTCCCTCCCTGAGCCTTGAAAAATCCGGTTTCCTGATTGGTCCTCTGGTCAGGTGTTTGGTTCCCTTTGTTAACCCTTTACAGGCAAAAGAAACATTAACCCTTAGCTATCTGTTTATGACACCATGATATTAGAGAGACAAGGTGGATGAGGTAATATCTTTTATTGGACCAAAAGTGGTATTTAAGTTACCAGTGTCTTCTCTGAATTCAATCTCAGAATTAACAAAGAGCGAGTGGAAGCTGCTTTTCAAAAAGGAACTGACCATTTAGGAAGAATGAAAGGAAAAAAGGTTATTTCCTATTCAGAGAGAGATGTTCAGGTCAAAACTAAGCTGTGGATAGAACCCCCGTCCATTCCCTCACATAGGCAAATTTTCTTTGAACAGCTCTTTTACCTGGTCACTGAGAGCCAATTACAGAGATGAAAATGTTAGGCAACACATCCACTCAGGGACAGTATTGATGGTTCTACTAGTATCTAATGACTCTCTCAAATCTAAAGTTACTAAAATGACTATAAAATGTGGTAGAAATCTTGAAAAAAAATGCTAAAAAGTAAGGAGGGCTAATTTACAAACCAAATTCATAATATAAGACACAGCAGAACTTCAGAAATTATATAGAAAGCTAACTTTATTGTAAGCAAATTAACACTATGAGAGAATACTTTTTAGATGCTTCATTATGCACCTGAGTTGTGACTACTGTGTGATACACACAAACACTGTTATGCAGTACCTCCCCACTGAATTATTTCCAGATTATACTAGTGTAATAAATCTTAATTGATTAAGCTTACTAATTAAGAGGCAATATAATTGAATTGACTCAAGTAAGCAATAAATCAAAATATTTTTGAGAAGGTATGTTTAAAGAGTGGTTCTACTCTGAAAAGTGACTATATAAAAACAGCACTTTCTTATACAACAGATCTGCATTGCATGCATTCAAGGTCTATTTGCTCATTGAAGTGACAAAAATTAGTTCCTAGAGCATTTCACGCCTGTTAGCCTGTGATTAGTCTTGCGTTAGTAAGACTCAGTGAGCTACCATCTTGTACAAGACCATTTGGTACCTCAGCAACAGAATTTTTATGAAGATCTGCTAAGTTATACATGTGCAAAGGTATTCAAGGCAATGGGGCTGCACAGGTCTCATGAGGCCATAAATTTAGGTTGCAGAATTTTTATTACCGGCCATGATGCATAAGATGGCAAAAGGCTCAGTTTGCAGAGTTGGCAGTTAGAAAAAAAAATCTTTATAGTTTTCAACAGAGCACATTTGATAAAGAAATAATTGAGAGACACCAGCGCAGAACACTACAATGTCATTTATACAGCCACTTTTCAGAGGAGAACCATGCTTTAAAGTTATCATAACAATAAGAACATAAGAATGGCTGTACCAGGTCAGACCAAAGGTCCATCTAGCCCAGTATCTGTCTACTGACAGTGGCCAATGCCAGGTGCCCCAGAGGGAGTGAACCTAACAGGCAATGATCAAGTGATCTCTCTCC